>NW_017306363.1:472866-548101 GCF_000935625.1 Nanorana parkeri
ATTGCACAAGAAAAGTATACAGTTTATTGTTATTAAAATTACTTTTTTTATTTTAATCTTCAGATGTTGTAATTTCCTACACAGATACAAGTCAAGCATCCCTTACAATAGGATTTTCTTTTTTTTGTTAGCATGCTAAGTCCTTTTCTAAAATGCAGCTTCCAGCCGCTGATTTCTTCTCCGATCAATGGACCCAGAAGTGATGTGCATTACATCACTTCCGGTGTCACGGTACACATTCTCTGGCTCCTAGACAGGGGCGGACTGACAACACATGGGGCTCCTGGGCAATATAAGATTATGGGGCCCCCTTGTGCTCCGCCCATATACAAGCCCCACCCACCCACAAGCTCCACCCACATTTACATTGATGTGTTACAGAATTAGTTAATATTCATTCCTATGCCGTTTTTTTTATTTTTTCTAAATGACGGCGGCCCCGATGTCGAAAAATGAACAGATAGCAGGGAAAGGTTTACTCTGCTAGATAAAGCAGAGTAAACTTTTCCAGGAGAAAATGTTTCTCTCCTGGGTATCAGGGAGCCGCTATGGTATAGCAGGAGACTCCCGAGAAACATCCGGGAGAGTGGAGATGTCTGCTATTACCATATGAGATGCTTCCCCAACTGTAAAACACTCACTGTCACAAACACCTTCATTGTTACAGTTTAACCTCCTGTGAACCTGCTGCTACCTACACCTCTACATAACCCTCCCAACCACTCCTTACATCTCCACTGCCTCCAGTTCATTTGAGATCTTACCTCCTTGCCTTAACATTCTACAGCCCTTCTCTGCTACAGTATCACCTCTTCTAGTGGTGGACCTAAGTAACAAATGACACAGCAATACTTTAAACAGCAATAGCATTACTGTATAAAGTACTGCTGGTATTTGTAGTCCTCTATAGAGGGTGCCATTCTGCGTTGCTGCATTGCAGAATGGCACCTGCTATAGAAGACTACAAATACCAGCAGTATTTTATACAGAGGCCCCAGGCTGCCGCATCACATACCAGGCTGCCTGCAGCTCCTCAGATCTCTGCTTCATCAGCTTCTTTTGGGTCCCTAGGTGACATAGGGGTCTGAATGGCCTACCATGTCTCCATAAAGAGGACCTGTCACATTATATTTGCTATTACATAGGGCCCCCATGTTAGCCCCCTATGTGATAGCAATAAAGTTGTGTAAAATAAAATTGTAAAAATCAAAGTAACAGATAAAAAAGAATTCAAAATTCAAAAAACTATGTCCCCTGTCCCCCACGTGCACACACATACAAGGCAAAAACGTGTTGGATGCGCCCACATGCAAAAACGAAAATTGTGCCACTCATCTTACATATCGTAGCAAGCACCGGAGTGAGAGCAATAATTCTAGGCCCATCAATCACTGTTGGCACTAAAGCATCGACTATGGGAAATTTTGGTTATTGTCGTTTTTTGTGGTTTCACGGACGCACGCAATTTTAAGGCATGACAAGTTTGGTATCTATTTACCCGGTGTGACCCTATATTTTATGTTTAATAAAAAAAATGGGTATTATATTTTGTTTCTGTGCACTACATTTTAGAGTATTTTATCCTAAAAATACTTGTTTGTTAAACATTTGCGCAAATACTGTGCAAGATAAAAAATTGCAACTATGAAATGAAAATGAAAATATGAAAATATGAAAATATGTCATTGTTTGGGGGTCTGTTTTCTAGCCAAAAATTCAGATTTTATCATGTGTGTGCAAATGTAAGAAATTGCTCTGGATAGCAAGTGGTTAAATGGGTGGCAGGATTGCTGTAGGCACCTATACAACAGACACCTGTGCCATTTCATTTAGAAACACAATTGTATATTATCGTTTTATAAGCAAACCTGACAGAGGACTTTGGAACCTAAACACATTGCATTTATTCACAGCTATAAACCAAATACTGTTGCTGCCTGGATAAATTATTATGCAGTAGCTGTACCAGCCTGAGGTGAATATGGCTGAAATCAGCCGTACCAGCCTGAGGTGACTAGCCGAACAGTGTTCGGCTCACTTCACTTCAGATCGGTCATTCACTCGGCTGCCCTCGGCAGCTTGGTGAATAGACCCCTATGTCTTCAGGCCCAAAGCAGCAGAATGCTTTGCTACATACCTGTAGTTACTTATGTAATTTCTGACATTTGGAAAAGTAGAACAGGGTAAAATAAGCCCATCCTAAACCTTTTAAATAAATCTCAGCATGAGAAAATATGTCAAACTGTTCATCCCTCAGACTTAGTTGTAAATGGCCCCCGTTTTCTTACAAACTGATGGAGATTTGGGATGAGCAAACCAGGCAAAGTTCAGTTTGCTAACTGTTTGCCTAACCCAGCAGAAAATCCACATGCTATAAATCCATCCTGATGCATGAATCTTTTCAAATCTCCTCCATGTATAGACAGTACATACTGTATATGTAAGTTTTCATTGTCTCTAAAAACTTCACTTTTACATTTTGGTAAATACTGTGTAGCGCTCAGCCCCGAAGGCGTCACTGGAATAAACTGCTACTTCTGTCTCACCTTTGTGATGAACCACTTGTAATGGATCCACAGCACACCAGCAAACCTTGTGGAAGATTTTATATAAAATTTAATAAAACAGATTGAATTTTCCAAATTAACTGGAATTAGTTTGCATAGTAGTAAATTAATGAACTAAATATACAGATCTTCTAGAAATAGCACAATAGCATCAATCAACACAATATCAACATATATATGCGTGTATACCCGTAGATCTAATTCAGTAATACCCTCTACAACTACAGATCTATTATATCAATCCCCAGCTAAACTGGCATCTCTTGGGACACAGTGCCAAATAACTGGTACACTCCAGGATTACATCACTAAATGAGTCTATGTGTTGCACAAGCACAAGGCTTCTCTCTTTCTAGCTGGTGGTTCCTTTAGTCTCTTGTCAGTGCTGTGCAGTCTCTGAGGTGTCTCTCCTTGGATGGTCACATGCTTCCTCTGCGATTCTCAACATTCTGACCTCTCTCTTGGTGGTGGGAGATGTTGTTGCCATTGGTAAACGCTGTCGCTGATGGCTGGTAACAGTGATAACTGCAGCCACTGACTTCTGCTGCTGCTGCAAGCAACCCTTATCCTTAGCAACCACTGCCATTCGGATAGCAGTATCAGTGTCCTGAGGGCAGCAAGGGCTGCAGACTCGCTCCTACATGTCCTCTGCACAGGTAGCTTGCAATGTCCTTTCCTCTCTTCAGGCAGCCAAGATTTTCCCAGAGAGAAAAAAAAAACATAATTCCTCCTCCTCACTAGGCTACCTGGGAGCTGTAGTCCAGTGCAGCATAAGTTTACATTGTCTCTCTCTGTGTAGTGAAACTGCAACTCCCACAAACACTTTAGTACGGCTGAGATCTGAACCAATCAAGTCTCTGTAACAGCATACAGTCTTAAAGTGGCACTGCTCTTAAAAGAGAAATAACAATATCCCTGCTACAATTACTAATCATCTATTTCTGATAATAAAGCTGCTATATCTTGATAATTTCAAGAAGAGGATGTATATTTTAGAAATCTATTTTTATTATGTTACAACCACTGCTTTATGTATTTGCACATACCTTCCTAAAACTTATTTGTACAGTTAGTATGACAACCTACTGACTTGGTGATATTCACAGATAGCGATCAACTCAATAAGAAGACTCAGAGTAGAATCCAATGTAGTTTATTTGCCTTCTCAATACAGAGCATGTGATTCCTTGTCATTCTTAGAATAAAAAACATTCCCATCTTTGTCATTAACAGGTGAACAGAGACCCTCTTACCTCAGCAAGGGATGATGCAGAGAGAGGGAGAAGAAAGGAATGACTGGGAGATTTTAGCAGGGGACTGTACCAATGTACAGAAAAGAGTGGGGGTGAAAGGAAGATGCCAAGTATACACAGATTAGGCTGTAACAATGCTAATCTATCACTAGTAGCTAGAAATACAGAATATCACAATGAAATATATATGCAGTGTAACTGAAACAGCAGAAATAATAGAAATTACACTGGCTGTGACGGCACATTCCCCGTCTGAAATGTTTCGATTTCACTATAAAATATTTACACTAAGACATGAGTGTGTGAAGAATGAAATGTTTTTGAACCTGAAAGACAAAAGAGAAAGAAACATGCAAAACATGTAAACATGAACTTAAGTTCGTAAAGAACAAGTTTCAACTTGAACAAACATGAAACCCATCTTCAAGTCTGAGAGGCAACAAAATGTCATACTTAATTTTGTAATCCACAGGAAAATGATGTGTTGTAATTGTCCTTGATGTCCTGAACTTGACATCCTGGAACAGTCCTCTCTCTGAGGACTCATGAGGACATTAGGTCACCTGTCCAAGAGCAGCAGAAGCCAGAAGGTCCTCCATGGGTGGCAGTAAGATAGTCTCTCCAGTTGGCTGAAGAAACTTCTTGAAGAATTTTGGAGATTTTGCTTGCAGCTTGTGAAGAAAAGGATGGTCTTGTATGATGACAGGTGTAACTTGAGGTTGCGACTGATTCTCTGTAGGCGACTCTGTAGCATCTACTGAAGTGAGTAATGGTTTAGAGTAGCTGGTCACACAGTCCTTGAACTGAAAAACATGAAGATTGTTGTGCAGGATCTCAGTGTTAGTAGGTTTCTGATCACCAGTTGAAGATTCAAACTTGTTGCTGTGGTTAGCAGTTTGGAAGGTTGTCTTACGTGGAGTATAAAAAGACAGTTCTTTTCTGTAGCCATGACCTTGTTGTATTATGATTTTGGCACGTACTTCATTTAAAGCTTGAGATTTAAGTCCTCATCTGCCTCCGATGATTACCCAACCTAGATCTGTCTTTTGGGCATAAACATCATCATTCCAACCATTGTACAATTCACGTACATTGTATACTCTTAGGATGTCTCTGGATGATTTTGGCATCAGGATCAAGAGGTGCGATGCAGTTGGCTAAGTGACGTAGGTGTGGTTGAGAAAGAGCATATTCTGGTGTAGGGATTTACTCTTTGTCATTAGGCACTTGATTGCACTCTATGAGCATAGGAAGATCAATCCTTTCAGTCCCTTCTATGGGAGAAATGGTGAATTCAGCATAGGCTGTTCTTTCTGTGCGATGCACTGAACCAGCAGTGGTGTGCAGTGTATAGGATAACAAATTTCCCTTTATGCCGAACAAGTCAAAGAATTCTGAAGTAGCTAGTGAATGCCTGCTTTGATAACCTAAGACAGCATACATCTTAACTGCCTTTTCCTGTTGCGCCTGACGAAACACCTTGACAAGACATATTTTTGCATGATTTTTGAAGGATGTCCTTGTAAGATAGATACAATCACCTATAAGATATTTGCAGGTGACTGTTCATGGCTCTCCCTGCCATGACCTGATGCAGCTGGAGGAGGATCTGTTGGAGCTCAAGTGGGTAAAGTGCTTGAACATGAGTATTACTTCCACACTCCATGCAACTGATTATGGCATCACAGTGCTTTACCAGATGTTCTGTAGAATCACAATATTTGAAACAAACCCCAAATTGTTTTAGGAGTTCCATACATTCCTGTAGGGAGTTTTTGCAGAATCCAATGCATTTCCTGAGAGGATGTATTTTCTTATGAATTGGACATAGAAGATTGAGATCTTCTATCTTCTCGATTGTGTTACCTTTGTCAGAGCTTGTGTGAAAGTTAAATTACACATTTGGCTTTTTGGAGCTTAAGTCAGAGTTTGGTAGTGCATTTGTCTTCTTCACGGATATAGAAATCCAGCAGTCTCTGAATTTGTTTTGAACATGTTTGTCCTTAGGAAAGCTTGGAGCTTGAGTGTTAGGATCACTGTACATGAAGCTTGGATAATGTTTAGTGCAATGACTCTGATGAATTCACAGAAATAGGAGAATGGTGGAAAGGAAACATGGTTCTCTTTCTTGTACTTTGAACCAATGGCCGACCACCTCTCTTGAATGTTGTAGGGCAACTTTGCAACAATCGGATTTACACCTTGGCCGGTGTCTAGATAGCTAAGACCTGCCTTAGCAAGCTATAGTTCAAGCAAAAGATCACTCAGTTCTTTAAACTTTTGATTATCCTTACCAGATATCTTAGGGAAGTCATGTAGCCTTTTGAAGAGAGCATCTTCTATAGCTTCTGAACTGCCGTAGCTTTGCTCTAATCGCTCCCATGCAGCTGGGTTGTCAGCATAAACAGCCCTTAGTTTTATAACAAGCTATAAGGATTGGGGGACCCGCCACTTTAACAACATGTCAAACTCTTTACCAGGCGGAATACCCAGATCACTGGTCCACCCTCTGTAATTCTCAGGTCGGTCGTGAAACATTGTGAGCCCAGTGCTAATAAGTTGGCAGGGTACCATGTATCTGGCAAAATCTGGCATGTCAGAGCTGGGCGACTTAGGATAGTATGGAGTAGCAAATGCATTTAAACCAGAAACAGGTTTGTAGTTTGTTGCTATGGCAGGTTGTCTTTTGAGGAATGTAGCTGACAGGAGGAAGATCACTAACCTGAAGAAGTGGTGGAGGCTTAGCTTGAGCGATGACATCAGAGTTGGGAGTTTGTCTCTCTGTAGCATTCGGCTCAGATGGTCTGGTATAGCGTAAGGATTCTGCTTGATAGGTAGAGAACGTAACAAGTTCATCACATACATTTGTACTTACAGTAGTTTTAAGAGGCTGACGCTCTGAAGGAATGTCCGTGTGATCCGGAACATCAGAGTTAACTGAGGATGTGCTGCTCTGGCTTAAGACATAGTCCTTGTTGTGCTGTATGCGACTTTCTGAATTTGCAAAGATGACATTGTCTAGTTCACTCTCAGCAACAGCTTGTTCATAAACTCTTAGCTTAGCCATAGCTGCCACTTCCTCCTTTTCCTTCTGAAGGACTTCTAGCTCTGCTTCAGCCTTGGCCCCCATTGCCTTTAATTCTGCTTTCGCTTGCATTGCCTGTGCCTCAGCTTATGCTTTAACTTGCATTGCCTGTGTCTCAACTTGTGCTTTAGCTTGCATTGCCTGTGCCTCTTGCACTTTGGTTTGGGCGTCAGCGACTTGTACGTTAATAGCTGCTTCCTTTTTCACGCAACAAGTCTCTGCTCTTGCTGCCTCTGCACGAGCCCTTGTCAGACATTCGCTAAGTGTAGAATGCCTTGAATGTGGTGATCTTGAAGATCTTTTAGTATGTCTGGAGGAAGTAGTGCAGAGAGATGCAGTTTCGAGCAATTGCGATATTATAGTAAATTGATAATGGCCTGCTGAAACTGGTAAATGTACAGGCATCATTATTTAGGTAGACAGGCTACAGAGATGGAGGGTCATTTAACCTTTTTACTTTTATACAATATATGACTAAGTCTGTTCTTCAAGCCATTTTTATACAAACTAATAACATGTTCATTGCAGATTTAAAAATGTATTTAATATTTTCAAACTCCTAATGCAGTATTTCCAAATAACCAATATTAACATCCATAAACACAATTTAAAGCACAACTCCAGGCTCAGCTGTTATTCATTTTTGAAAATGTGTCCTGCGCCTAATCCAACAATATAGTTCTTATATGACTACTCCTCCTCCCTCCTCCATAGTGGGCTCTCAATGTTCCAGTATATCTAAGAGCAAGCACTGCACTTCAAATTTGTGTGACACCTAGCCTCACACAAGACAATTAGTAGTCTGACTGTCATAGACTCATAGGGATACCCCCTGGTTCTCTGAATGACAAGGGGAGTCATGATGTAGGTGCCTGCATCCTGTGTGGGCGTTACTAACAGTAATTTAAGCTGCCCATTAACACCCACTACCTTAACAAAGTCACTTTGACTACTGGGACTTGTATTCCCAGGGCGAAAGCGTGTTCATCCTGTGTGAAGTGATGACATCAAGTAATGCCTCCCAGAAGGAAAACTGTAGATAGGTATCTTATTTAAAAGTAAGCTAAATACTTGTAATGTTTTCTTTTTAGGAATAAAGTGTCTAAACTCAAGAACAAAAGTGCAGCACATTGCAGTTTACCATTACAAGGCCCTAGATGTGGTGGTTGCATCTTTTTTCCCTCTCAGGCTTTGTTTTCTTTATTTTAGCCTGGCAATCCCGCCAGTAACACACTATTTATCGTAGAGAAGCATTTCTCAACCTTTTTTCACTCATGGCACCCTTAAGTAGTATTCAAAATCCCAAGGCATCCCAGTCTATAATGTATGGGGGGACCCTATGCAGAAAACATAAAAATGTGGGGTTCCTCCATTTGCATCGAAGTCTTACCTTCAAATCAAGAGCCCCCATGCACATCAGAGCTCCCCTTTCACATAAAAAATCTCCCTTTCACATCAGAATCCCCCTTTACATCAGTAGCCCCCTTTCACATCAGAATTCTCCCCTTCACATCAGGAGCCCTCTTCACATCAGAGCCCCCCTTTCATTTTGGAAACCCCCTTTTACATCAGAGCTTCCCCTTCACATCAGAGTCCTACCATCATAGGCACCCCTGAGGAAGCCAGAAGGCACCCTAGTGTGCCACGGCACTCTGATTGACAAAGGCTGTCCTAGAGTGACAACGTTCACTTGTTGTTATCTGATCTGTGGAGGACAGTGTTTTGTCACGCTAGAACAGAAAGTGTGTTACAATTACAGAACACTTCCCCCACTTCTCTCTGGAACAGAGCAAATCACTTTCAAAGGTATATTTAACAGATCAGAATGGGAAAAGGAAATGTTTATTGTAAGAGTTCACAAAAATTATATCCCTATATTTGTTTTAAAACCTCTAAAAACAGAAAACAATCTATCCAAAATATGGTATGAACCCTCTTTGTAAAAACATGGGAGATTTTTAAGGGTGTGGGTTAAGTAAAACCTAATTTTGAGATTGTAGCACATAAGTTGGCTCTCCTCCAAAATGAAATGTGATGCAGAAAAGGGTTTGCACAAGTGTCTTGTGAATGGTGTTTATTGTATCTGATGTGCAGATTGGCCATTGCTAAACAGTCTAGCAAGGATCAGATCTGGAGGACAGTTTCTCATAACCCTAATTTCTAATGACATCAGTCTGAACATAGCCTTCCAACTCCATTCTAATTCCAGCACCTCCTGAGAGAGAGAATTATAATAACAAGATGTTTTTATAATTGGAATGAAGCAATCACTTTTGTTGGCAGGATCACAAATTACAAAAGAATGTAATATAAGATGGTGTGCAAATAATATATTTTATTAATTTGATTTCCAGAATTAGTTATAGTAACGTAATCATTCCAATTGTTAACATGAGCTATTACGGTCAGTTGAATTTACACTGAATTATATCATCTGCGTTGCTAGTCATATCCTTAGTATAGCAAAGATGGTGTCACTAAAAAGCTTGGTGTGGTGATACAGGTTCAGAAATGTTTGCGGAATATTTGTCTAACTAAAATAGATAACGTATATATTTATTACCAAATTTGTGATTATTCTGGTCTTTATTTTCAAAATTCCAGTATTTTTTTAATTAACGAATACTGTATATAACACTATAATAAGAATTGATAGGATTCCCGAGAAAGCATTATGTTAGCAGGAGTATCCAGTAATAGCAGCAGATTCTTCTTAGATTGTTGATGTTAGTATATTGATAATTCTGGCATGGAACTGTACTTTGTACTTCCTTCCAGACTTGAAATTACACAGGCTCCTCAATTTAGTCAGGGAACACTACTGTTTACATATCTGACAAACATTCTAAACATGCCAAGCTCGCTTACTTCCGTGCAAGCACAAAGTACACTGCAGAATATATTTCTGCCTTTCAAGAGCTAATATGCATAATGCAAGGAAGCCTTTCTCTTTCAGAATAGGAATCATATGACTACTTATCCTGCTTAAAGTGAATCTGTACCGAAGTTAAACAAAGTAAACCGACTTAAGCAGTTACAGAGGAAATTTAGGCAAACAGATAAATATACATTTTTAAAAAATTGTTGTGAGACCCCGTTAGTTTTGTTGCAGTTTCAGTAAAATTTCCCCTGATGAAGACACAAGTCAAAACTCGAGTTGTGTAATATCTTACATTCCTTGAACCACATTTTATATGCAAGTATAATTTAAAAAAAATATTATGGTATCTCTGGATCTGTACTATTGTTTGCATTCATCCACAGTTAGCTTCTGAGCGTTGGTTCTGAAATCCTCTGGAGATGGAGCCTTGAGGTGTTGGATCAGCGGTGTCTTTACACAGAGTGAAAATAGCATCCCATGACAGCCAGGGAAGTGTGAGAGCAGTTTATTCAGCACTGCTGGATTGATCCCTATTACAGCTGCTCAGGGAAAGCCAGTTTAAAGTCAAAAGGTTTTTCAGCTATTTCAACTGCAGATGAAATCACTTACAATGGATGATGCTCCTTGTTGTTTAAAACGTTTTACAGGGCTCTTCACAAAAAGGGTGAAGAGTTTGGAGAAGGCAGGAGAAGTGAACAATCTAGGACAACATAGCTGAACTGGAAAGTGAGCTGAATTGGAGAATTTTTCCAAATCCGCTATTTTGGCCTAGATTCAGTACAGGCACAGAAAGGAAAGCCATTCCCTTCCCCCCTTCTCCAAGTTAGTAGATGGACAGCTGCTGAAGACTGTTCTTTCCTTTGTAATCTTGCACTGGACAAGAGGTTCCTGGAAGCCAAGCAGAAAGAGTTGGATCCAACAATTTGGAAACATGAAGACTGTAAGTGTTTGGGCAAAATGTTAAAGACATACTTTGCTGGGCAATGTATATTTGTTTGACCTGGATTCCTTATTAAAGGAGAACTATGAGATGAGTGATTTCCACTCACCTCATAGTTCTAGCCGACCTGTGACAATGAGACTGTCACAGGTCGGCTCAGTAGATCGGGAGGTGAGCGAACACATACTCGCTTCGATCCTGTCACGGCTCTCCGCCGTGACAGGGGGAGGGCTGGATTCCCATCTCCCCGCTCAAATCTGCCAGCGCTGACTGGCGGAACGGACGGGGGACGGGGCAGGTACAGCTGGCTCTGCCTCTAGATAGGCAGAGCCAGCTGTCACTCACGCAGCTGGGCGGATCCCGTCATCTACGCCGGGATCCGCTCCGGCTGCGGCGTCTCAGTATACCGCGAGCTGTAGCTCGCGGTATACTGAGCTTAGGGTAGGGTAATGGGAGGACGCTAGTTTGTGTCCTCCCGTTACCCTAAGGAGAACTATGGGAAAAAACACTGACCCCATAGTTCTACTTTAAAGAAAAGTTTGAGAGTTTATACTACTTTAAATGAAATAGCACACCGAGAGTGATGAGGGGTTAGATAGGCAATATGCTTGCTGAGCGTTAAGTGGCATATCTAAGATCGCATTATTGCTTGCAATTTTGTAACCTATCAGAACTTTTATTTACACCTGTTTGATTAGAGCCATTAGAGACTGAACACAGTTGGCTGTATAAGACCTTAACCTGTTCAATGCTAAATGCAAACTAAGTTTGTGGATCTTTCAGAGAGGTTTAAGCATAGTGTGTAATGTGAATCTCCTTTTATGACTGTTTTACCTGACTTACTAGCTTTAAAGTGATATTAAATTCAAAAGGATTTTAAACTATTTCAAAAGCCGATGAAATCACTTACCATGAATACTGCTCCTCGATGTTTAAAAGTTTTAGTTTCCTGCAGAATCAGATGGTCCCCTGATCACTGGACCTGACTTCCTGTTTTAGTGTGACTCTTTTCTCAAGCAGAGGGCTATGCAGTCACCAGGGCCGTCTTTAAGGCGGGGAAAAAGGGCCACGTGCCCCGGGCCCAGTCATTGTTGTGGGGCCCTGTACCCCATAAACAAGCACTAGTGAAACGTTTCTGGACCAGCCGCCTAGTCTGCACTTCCCCTTTCTGACGCTAGAGGGCAGCAGCCTCCTGTACATACGTGCAGCAAAGATCTCTGCAGCCCGGGATGTTACCTCCCACTCAGTAGCGGACGATAGCTTTTGCACACACTGCTTTATGGTCCTGCCCTCCTCCCTCCATGGCTGCAGTCTCATCCTTCCCCTGTCCACGGTGAATCCACATGGCTGCTGGGTTGGGCTTCTATCTGGGGGGGAGGGAGAGGGATGGGGGTTGGTCGGGTTAGGTGTGGCACTGCAGGGCTATGATGTAATGCTGTATAAAAATTATAAATTTGTAAAAATTGTGGGTAATGTGCATCAGCACTGAAGCTTACTTTTCTTTTGGGACGCCATGTGTCAGGGTTATTTGCAGGCAGGGATTGTTGAAAACAGGGTCAGAGCATTTTCACCCAAGTCCGAACAAGTCCCAACAAAGACCTTTATGTCAGTATCACCAACTGTTAAAGCTTATATGATATTGTAGGGGCTGAGTTTACATTTACTTTGAATTACATATGCATGTGTGCACAGATCTGTGCACCCGAAAATCCTTTTAAGGACCAGTATCTGTTCATAACAACTGATTGATAGTTAGCTCTTCAATTGTCAACATCTTAGCTACTTTTTTTAATAGTTGAGGTTTTTTCTCTTAACGTTTTTTAGATTATAAAAACTTGGCTTGGAGTGATTAGAGTGCATCAGACAGTTGTTGTTGACAGTCTATTCAAGAGCTTTGTTTTTTCCCCCAAAAAAGTGCAACAACAGTGTGCACCTAAACCACATCACGTTACATCAGTCACATTCTGGAGACTCTGCCATTGATTGCTGCCTGCTATATACCCTTGAGGTGGAGGAGGAGGTAAAGGGGACATTAACAGCACTCTAAAAGAAAGTGGCTGCTATGCACCCTTGAGGAAGAGGAGGAGTGCACGCTTTTTGCTGCCTACTTGTGCTGCTTCCACAAAGCTGTGTGGTGTAAAGTCATGTTTTTCTCATGCATGTGGTACCCAAATGGCTGGTATTTTTATCATGACTGACACACTGCAGACAGAGGCTGTAGACCACAACAGTGCTGTCAGAGGCAGATACATTACAAAAAACCCACATTGCAGCGCTTTTTATATTTTCTGCCTATTTAAGAGCTTGTGTACTGCCCTGTTGCTAACCAATTTCTACCAAAACACATATTTTTGGAAATGATTGGGAATGCAGTTATGGTAGTTTTCACCACAACACAATACGCAATACTATGGTTTGACATTTTATAATGATAAAGCAGCGTGGTCCCATGAAAAACAGAAGCTCAAACACTATACTATTAAACGGTTGTGCCACGGACCAATTCGTACAAAGTTGGTGGCTTTAGCTTAATTTTTTTACAGTAAACTTATCTAAGCTTTTAGATCTGTTGTGGTTCCTACTCCCACTGTTCAATTGAGGCACATTACTGCAGTAAAAAAAAAAAGGTGTTGCAACAATACCATAAAAAAAGCCTTGTTTCAAGCTGTAATAAATTAGATTGGGGTGCTGCTGTATGTAAGCCAAACAATAATGTAAAATGAAAGGAATCAATTGCACATTAAAAATATGAGATGCCAGAATACAATGTCATTAATGCAGTCCATGAGAATTGCACTGTTCTATAACACAACGTACAGCTTGAAGGCATCCCCCAAGCATGTAGATCTCCCTCCGGGCTGTGAATGCAGAAGTGATGTGTATTACATCACTTATGATGTGTATTACATCAAATACGCGTCCGGTGCCCCAGTGCGCAAAAACTACAATTGTGCTACACATGTTACATATCGCCGCGAACGTCGCAGTGAGAGCAATCATTTTAGGGCCATCAATCACTGATAACACTTAACTGATGAGCGGTAACAGCTTTTAAAGCGTCGCCTATGGCCAATTTTGGGTATTATCGTTTTTTGAGGTTTCGCGCGCGCACTCAATTTTAAGGCTTGACATGTTTGGTGTCTTTTTACCCGACGTGACTCCGTCTTTTATATTTTACCAAAAAATTGGGTAATAATAAATGTTTTATCATTTAATATAGTGGAAACTGTTTTTTTTTTTTAATTTCGGTAATTTTTCCTTAATATAGTAAAAAATAAAACCCGCAGTGGTGAATAAATACCACCAAAAGAAAGCTCTATCTGTCCCCAAAAAAGGGTATAAAATTCATTTCAGTATAGCGTTGCATGACAGAATAAATGTCAATGTAAATGTAAGTTTAACACCGCGAATGTCAACTGGTTAAAAGAACTGTTTTTTTTTTCTCATGTTGCCCTTAAACTTGCATTACAAGGAAGATGCTCTCTCTGCTGTACATGATTTTTTATTTTTTGTTTATTGGTACATGTCCACATGGCAGTGTCCAGCTTCCCAAGGCCTTTTTAGACAATCCCTTGCCTATTACTCTTGTAAGTGGCCAGAATTATTTATCAAAATTCACCCCACTGACTTCAATGAGGTTCAATTTTAAGTTTGCAATTTTCAGACTTCATGCTGGGTTTGCCCCATTTGCCCTATTCCCCATGAAATGAACACAGACACATTGCTCATCCTTAATGGTGAGCATTGCAACAGTAAAATAAAAATAAGTGCTAAAAACATGCTATAGTTTCCTTTTAATCTCTACTGTGTTTAACTGTTGTGGACATACCATAGCAAGAATAGAAAAAAAAATTGGCCTGGGGAAAACAGGCTAGTTTTTTTTAAGATTTTGCTAATATAGCAACCCAGACCCATGTTTTCTTGCAGATTTGTTTACATTCCATGTACCCACAAACACAATGTGACAAAATATATTTTTCCTCAAAAAGGGTTTGATTCTCCGGCAGGGCTACAGTTTTAGGTACTAATTCGACTTGCCACTATTTATCTTAGTACCAGCGTAAGCCTCTTTGCACATGTTTGGAGCATACACCTGTGAGCTAATGGAATATTGATTTCAAAGTGTTTTAAGTCTTCAATTTAAACCAAAGCTTTAGCCAAGATAACAAAAGTTTACAAAACTTGGCATTTGTGGATTCTGCAGAGCAATTTTTTTTTAACCAGGGTCATGCAATGGAATTCTTGCATCTGTAGCTTTGCTAGGATCTGAAAAGACCCGGAAAATGCTGAGCATCTAAAAGTAAGCGTCCATTCAAACCTTAATGCAGTGTGCCACATTTAATCATAGGTAATTACGGGTTATTGTTTTATATGGGATTTAGCATTAAGTTGTCCATACACTGAGTTTTTTCTCCTTCAGCTCTCAATTTAGCTGATATCATGGATGGGGGAATTCAATTCTAACAGCAGGGGGTGTGCCACTGTCAGAATACCTGAACAGTGACTACAGCTGATCAGCTGAGAAGTTTGGGACCGTCTCCATTAACAAAAGTTAAGTGAAGAATCAACATTTGTCAAATGTAGAGGTGCCAAATGGGCCATATACTGGTCAAAGTTTTGAGTCAGCAGGATAGCCAGCTTTAGTTTTTTTCTATTATTTATATTAGTTTATAGAGCTTAAGTCTGTGCATGTATGCATGCTGTCATTAAAAATGAGTGATGCCGCAAGGCACCAATGCATGTGCAATGCAGTTCTGTGCATTACAGCAACTTGTTGTGGCATACCAGAATATTATAGAAATGTATCAGTGGTCATTTTTAGTGCAGTTTATTAGAATTATATTCAACAGAATCTTCTAAGAAAACATGTCATCAGTCACAAGTGAAAACCCACAGACAATGGCATCACTTATTGTGATATACCGACGCAAAATGTCATCAGTCAAAAGGTAAATACCACTGAGCACATCAGTCACAGGAGTGAAACCTCACAGAACTCCATCAGTGAATGGGATAAATCCATAGTGAATGCTATTAGTCACTGGTATAAAGCCACACAAGACACCATCAACACTCCTGTAGCATCACACAGAATGCCATCAGCCCCAGGGGTAAAGTCACAGGAATAAAGTAACAAAGATGTTCAGTAGTGAAAGAGGTGAAGAAACACAGAACCCTATCAGTCTCAGTTGTAAAGAAACATAGAAAGCAATCGATGACATGGAAAATGCCACAAAGAATGCCATAAGTCACAGGAGTAAGACCATACAAAATACCACCAGTCACAGTGATAAAGCCTCAGACAACACCACCAGCAGAGCCACGGCATTGTAAGTTATGGGACAGATAACATATATGGGGCTCAATTCTTAAAGCTAATACCAGGATAAGGATTTTCATCTGAGTTTAGTTAGATTTGAAAATTACACTCACATGGCTGAACATAGATATCCTGATCCCTGTGTAAAGCTTCATGGACTGAGCCTAAAAGCAGGCAAAATGGACATAGTATAAGCAAATCTAAGCCTCAAAGAAGAAATGCCACACAGAATGCTTCTGGTCACAGGCAGGTACATAGCACAGTGGGTGATATGCCTTACCCAAAGGCCCTGGGTGAACACACAGATGTTTTGTGTGGGGAAAATGGAAAAGCTAAATCTGCAACCTCATCTATCACAAGCAAGGATCAAGCCATTAGACAGACACGATAAAGATGAAAAATAACATATTTTTATTTTTTATATGAGTCCTAAGACAAATGTAATTCTTGCAATCCTGTCAATGGTGACGGCAACTCAATCAGAGAGTGAATTGCTAAAAAGTGCTGTGAAAATACATACCAATTTACACAGGTCACTCTGTTGCTGACCATATGAGCGAGACTTGGCCCCTTGATGAGAGAAATACTGCTGAATGTCATTTGGCAGCAAGAAAGCAATGCCTTATTCAGCCGTTGAGGGACCATGGTATGCAAACTGTTGAGTAATTCCCTTACCTGGCCTACATCATAGCAAACTTGTTGCTTGCAGGTTGTTGGCAGTGACAAGATTGCAAGTGTGACATCAGCCTTAAGCAGCAGATGTTGGTCACTTAATAAAAGAAAAACAATTTAGGGGTGAGAGAGCACTACAGCAAATCAATATGATGGACTTTGACTATGAACCTAACAAGGTGGCAGTCAGAAAAGAGATTTTTTATAAGGTACAATAGCAACACAGCTAAACATAATAAAGGACTTCAATCAATGGACTAAACATGGTTAATAGCTAGCAAAGTAAATTTAATTGAAAGAGAGCCTTGTTTTTTTAATTAGAAACAAAAAGCAAAATATCATGAAATAAAAGTTCCAGGCAGGAGCACCATAAGGTGCCAGTGACTCATTCTTTCTACAAGGATCCTTATGTGGCTGACAATATTCCCTGATTCTGGGTAAACTTACTAAGGGCATATACCCTTGTCACCTGCAGTTTGGACATGTTATCAGGCACAGTGCCTGAGAAAAGGTGCCTTTGTCCTTGCTTTGGCTCTGAAAAGCTTCCCTGTGAATGTTTTCCTGTTAATGTTTCAGCTTGTCTTTTAGTATCTGATCCTTATCTGGTAGCCTGGCACCAAGTTGTCCTATAATTAATTTTCTCAGCCATAGCAGAAACCAACATCTACCACTGTCGTTATTAAGGATCTACACCATTTTTGTAGTTGATTGAGATTCATTTATTAATATTTTTTTCCTTGAGCACAGCTGCATCTGGTAAATTGACCTTTGGACCAAACATGGCAACTGACAACATAATAAATAATTCAGATTATTTTTGCTAAAGGTACCAAAACAGCATCATCCGTGTTGTATTTTAACTATGTAGTAGGAAACATGGATGACATTAAATGTTATTCTGGAATATGATAGGAGCACAGCATCAGAGGTGATGCATTTATTAAATCCATGGGGCAGGCAGAGAGTACAACTGGACAACTGGATAGGATCATTCTTTTTTTTTTTAGATTAAATATTTTCAAGGGTGTGCAAGCATTCTAGCAAATATTCTCTGGTATAATTGTAGCCCATTGTAGCTCATTGGTATCAGTCAACATCTTCTGACTTCCAACTCTCTCTCTCTCTAGGTCCTCCTCCACATCTTTAGCCTCCTTCATCCTACACTCTTCCTTTGTTTTCCTGTACACATGTCTAAAGGTGCCCATACACTGCACGATTCTCGTACGAGAATCGTGCAGTGTGAATGAAGGCGTGCGACCGTTTCTACCGTACGGTCGCACGACTTTTGTCTAAGGAGCATGCTAGAAAACCAGCCGAAAATCTTACGATTTTCGGCTGGTTTGAATGATGCTCGGGAGGCAAATGCCGAACGGGCCGGTGTGCGCACGCGTACATTGCCCATTCAGCATTCATTGCGGTCATCGGAAGCCCGCCCCTCAGGGGGGGGGGGCAGATCGTACGTTTTTTAAATTACTTTACAACCATCGCAAGACTAAGGTCTTGCGATGGTTGTAAAGTATATGGGCACCTTAATACTCTACACCATCACTGGGTTGTTATTATAATAATAATGCATTAAAGCAGACTTTTTCACTTAAAAAACAAATTCTACCATTGCATCCCTCTATGTATGATGATTAATAATAACACAGACATGCCAGGTGTAAAATGCTGTGATTTTTAAACACTTACACTTGCAGAGTATTCAATTGCTGCTTTGAAAGGGCAAATGATTTCAGTTTGCCAAAGCAATGCACCCTGGGAATGAAATCTCATCTGTAATCTCACGAGATCCCAGCGAAAGGTATTTTTCTCCCCTAAGATGATGTGCATGGTCACATGTCCTAGTCACATGTCTAGTCGCATGTGCCAGTAATCCAGGAAGTAATAGGAGAGCTAGTAATAGAGAGCTAGAAAAGAGAAAAAAGATATGCAAAGAATACAAAGCCTGCAACTATCTAGAAGTATCTGTTTGTAGATTGTCATTACTAAACATTTATAAAGGTGTGTTTGTTGTTATTTTAAAGATATGGTAAAGGTCTGCTTTAATAGTCCGCTTATATAGTTCTATAGATCTGATATTATATATGTGACACTAAAACCTTGTTCACATAACTGTCTTTAACTGATTGAAGACCAGGTGTTTAGACCCCCTTCCTGGCCAGGCCATTTTTCAGTATTCAGCGCTGCAGTACTTTTAGTATGTCTTGTTTTTTGTATGCCTTTAGGGTATCGGATGTCTTTATCTTATGTCATGAGAATGTAAAGCCATTGACTATTTAAAATATTTAGGGGAGATCAACAGTTTTAGTTTAATTATAGTTTACTTATTTTACTTAGTTTACTACTATAGTTTACAAAGACATATATCAGCATCATAAAATCTGGCTCATGGACCACTCCGGGCAGTTAAAAATGCCCACTAGGCAGACAGGGTTGCCAATAAATAGAATAGCTATTTCTTTTCTCAGGGTGCTGTAGCATCTGCATCATGATAGAGAAATATGCATATAACCTTTTGGACCAAACTACATTTTTAATTTCAGCTATGGGCCTTTTGGTTAGCAATAATTTTGTCATTGATAACATGTCTTTAAAAAAGTAATATAAATATATATTATATATACAAGACAACAACTGGTTCACACATCAAATAGATGTTTTTATAGCCTGAAACCATTGGCATATTTAAAAAGGGACTGATACACCCAGAATCGTAATATTGTGTATTGTGTAATATTGTGTATGTTTAAAGTAAACATATTGGTATTTAAAATATGCTGCATAGCTTGAAAGCATACCAACCTGTTGAGCACTGCTAAGCACACTTGGCAGTTTCAGTCAATGAGGAGGGTCTGCCAAAAAGCAGTGTCTTGAGGTGAGCTATATAAGGACATTATTCTGGAATTCATACAAAGTTCTGCCTATTTTTGGAGTGTGAGACAATTTCCTGACATGGATCACAGGTCCAAAGAAAAGGAAACACAGCATACACAGTGCAGTCATTATCTATTCAGATGCAGCCTCAGCAATTCACAGAAAGTCTACAGGGAACTTAATGGCTGAAGTGTTAGCTTTATATATTGATATGTCTGGTGGTTGATTATGCTGTTTATAGCATTTACTTTAGTCATTTGTAAGTAGTGATCTTTGTATGATAATTTCATCTACAGTAGCTTAATACTGGAAAAAACACGTGTTTCCCTACTTCTCGTACTAAACAAGAGGTCAACATCCTTATTCTCAACCCTATACCAGTCTAAAGATAGAATTTAAAATCTAGAAATTACAAACTCACTGTATGTGTGTATGTATGTAAAACCACAGTTTATTATACTCTGAAGCAGGGGTCCCAAACTCAAATGACCTGGAGGCCACTGGGCATGTTTTCTTCTTACATGGGGGCCACTTGGGGAGAGACAGCTAGGAGAGAGCACAAGGAGAGACAGACAGGGCAGAGAGGAAGGAGAGAGAGTGAGGAGAGACGATCAGGAGTAATAGAGAGAAACACATCTGCCTGAAGCAGAACCTTCGTACCCTTTGAAAACTAATGTGCACCCTGCCCACTTGTTCTGCCTGATGAAGGGGATCCTGTGTGACCCCGAAACGTTGCAATAAGTGTATTGTTGCATGATGCGTCAATAAAATAAGTTTTTCTACTTTGGAGTGCCGGTGTCCATAACTCTTTATACTGTGTTTCAGATACCTTCTTGCTCCCTGAGTTCAAGCGTACCTCCCTGTCCCATGCCACCTCCATGCACTCAAGTTGGAACATCAGGACCCCAGACACAGCATATACAGGACTCCAAACCCGTACTGTCCAGTTTAATCCCAGACAGGTGGCAACCCTAGCTATGCCCCTGACTGCTACAAGAGGTAAGAGCCCCCTCTCTGTCCCTGGGCCCCCCTGCTGACCTGATGGGGCCTGGACCTGGTACAGGAAGGCCAGCTCTACCCCCCTATTGGTGGCCCTGCCTGTTGGCCAATAGTAACTAGTCTGCGAGCCGCAAATGGCCCACGGGCCAGTACTTTGAGACCCCTGTTCTAAAAGATAACAAATAAAAACACATGAGATCCAAGCATGATCCCCCTGGGGTTATATAGCACCACAAATATACAGTGTTAAGCTAAATATTTTTCAACATAGGAAAAATAATAGCTATCACACTGTGTTAGAGAAATAGTGTACATTCTTGAATCTCCTGAAACTTCTTGGAGGAGGTAATACCACCAAAGTGCTGCGGAAATTGTTATTATGAGAACCACACATTTGCAATATATCTGAACATAGTCACACACTGGGTAATACATCTGAGCATAGTCAAACACTGAGGAATCATATACAGTACCTGGAATCCCCGGAATCCCCACAGTAGTAATAACTGAGCATTCTTCTGCTATCCAAATCAAGAATGATCAGAATCTTCTGCCAGCTGACTATGGGTTAGTGAGTATTGTATATTAATAAATAAAAGTATAGTCTAGTACACCAGTAAAAGATAAAATGTATCACTCATTTGCAATTTCCTAAACCATATGTGGCTAACAAAGGTTGATATATCTAATATAAATATATTTATATTTATGCTTAGATGTATTACCCAGTGTGTGACTATGCTCAGATATATTGCGAATGTGTGGTTCTCATAATAACAATCTCCGCAGCACTTTGATGGTATTACCTCCTCCAAGAGGTTTCAGGAGATTCAAGAATGTACTCTATTTGTCTAACACAGTGTGATAGCTATTATTTCCTCTACGTTGAATTATATTTAGCTTAACATGCATCATCCACTGAGCCTCTAGGCTCCTTCCCTGTGTAATCAGCTACTAATTGTAGACCATCTGCAACAAATACCAAACATAACCGGTAAGTTCAATCTCTCAGAAATAACACAGTACAAGTGATAATAATTGGGATGTAACTGACCCCATTTGATCACTGTTTGGACCTATCAGTATCACATTTAGGGCTTGTTTACACCAAGTGCAGAGCAGATGCAGAGCAGAGAAGTTTAAACGCATAATAAATGCATCCAATGTATTCCAATGGTATTTTGGTCTCTAGTTCACACCACAGCGTTCACTTCCAGTGCATTTGGAAAAACTGCAGCAGGCATTATTTTTTCTGCTCTGGAACGCACCAAAACACATGCATCAAAAACACATGCAGAGGCTCTGGAACGCACCTAAAAGCCTATTTTAGGCAAAAAAGGACCGAAACGCATAAAAAATGCATCAAAATGCACTGCACTGCATATGCATAACTCATCCAGATCTTGTCCAGATTCGGTGTGAACAAGCCCTTAAGGCTGTGGATGCCCAAGTGACACAAGGTAAGACATTGCACCTTGTTGGTTTTGGTTAGGTGCTAGGCTGCTGGTTAAACTGGGTCTATTCATACATTCATGTTGGATGCATAAGCCTCTGTGAGCCACATATGTTTTACACATATGAGTTACAGATTGAAACTAAGTCAAACCTGCCCCTTTATCTTGGAACTGATCACTATACAGCTTTGAGGAACTGCATTGGTCTAAGAAGCGCTCTGCTTTTCTTTACACTCTGACATATCTTATCAAAATCCAAGTCTACTGACATTATCAATGACCCTGACTATCTCAGCTTTCATTTTGTACACCATTAAACGTGATCATTATGTGTCCTTTAGTGCCTCTATAAAAAAAAAAGCACAGGCTGTGTAGACACTATGTACTTTGTCAATGCAGCATAATTACCCTTATCATACTTTTCAGAAGAGCTTAAGTCTAACATGACCTCTGTGAAATGAATGTTTTAACGTTACACTGTGCTTTTCCAGCTTAGTCCGTTGGGACTACTATAGAGGTATATGAAAGACAGTTGTAAATCCATTAACAAAGCAAACAATTAGGGTACTTACTTATCTTTTTTTGCTAGAATCCTCAAATGATTTCTTCATTCAGTCATGTTTACAGTACCATAAATGTATTCAGCAGTGAAAGATTAATTCATAAAATAGCAATACAGCATAAAAAAATGCTACAGTACCACAAAAGTCAGTTGGATTTTTTTGTTGGTTGCTTATTCTTTGTAATAGTAATTATGTATGTTAAGTACTTTTAATTAAAATTAAACAACATATAAAACTGCTCTAAGGGAAATCAGGTTCCGTTCATTTTCCACTTTGGCTTTAGCACGAGACAAAGAAGGGAATTTCAGCATGAACTAACTATCAATGGGATGCCATAGGACTTATTTCAGAATTCAAATCCTTATGAATGAAGGGGGAGGTTATCAAGACTGGAGCGAAAAGAACCTGGAGCAGATAGAATCTGGAGCAGTTGTCCATGAAAAGAGATCAGCTTTTCTCTTCAGTTTGTTCAGTTAAGATTTCAAAATGAAAGATAGAAGATGATTGATTACAATGGGCAACTGCTCCAGATTTCACCTGCTCCAGTTTAGATAAATTCTCCTCAGGGTCTTTAGGGGAAGTGATTGTTGCTGCTGGGGCTAAATATAATATATGCGCTTCTGTGATAGGGTGTGTGTATAGTACTAGGTTGAATATACTGTATGTGACTGATGTAGAAGCTGAATATACTGCTGGGGCTTAATATATGTGTGGTGAAAAAAGTGTACAAAATGCTGAGCTGAATATACAGTATGTGTTGGAGGTAGAGGGTGTACATACTGCTGAAATAAATATATGTGCTGTAGTTAGAGGGTGTGTATACTACTGCACTGAATATATGCTGATGGTAGAGGGTGTATATACTGCTAGGTCCAATATATGTGATGGATGTAAAAGTTGTGGATACTGTTAGGTTGAAAATGTTGGTTATGTGTTTAGATGAAGCACTGAGATCTTGAAGAATGCTGAAATAAGTTTTGCTTGCTTAGAGGAACAATATTTAAGAACACAGCATTTACAGCATACAGAGAGAACTTCCTGTATATCAGAGATAAACATGCATAAGCATAAAGACTAACATTGCACCACAGTGCCATGTACAGCTCAGAAGACATGATTACACAAGTAATACAACCAGTATGCTGTTGCATTTCCAAAACCCCTGCTCAACAGCATATGCATTGCTATATCATGTCTAGCTTCTCTCGAAGGAAACTGACAATCCTTTGGCAATGGCTTGGTGAGTGCATACGCAGTCATTTCTTCTGATGAGCAATATTGAATGTCAATAATGGCTGTGATGGAAATGATTTTATTTCTTCTTCTGCTACATGTATCCATTGATTGACTTCGCTATTTGGTAATTTTTCTATGCCTTCCCACGATGTTGGTTCGATTATGCTATGTGTCTTAGCAGTATATGACAGCTTGCAGCGTGGTATTCCCTTTGTTGCCCGACTGGATCTTCTAATTTCAGGTTGTTCAGCAGAATTTAACATGGGATTTGACTTATCCATTGTGAGTTCCACCTCTTGTTCTGACTCTTGTGCAGCTTCACTTTGCTCAGCTTTCTTTGCTGGTTCACTCACCTATTTCTGGTGATGGGTTCTCATCGAAATAAACGCTGTGGCTTATTGTCACTTTGCCAGCCTTTGGGTGGAGGATTCTATATCCCTTACTTTGTTCAATATAGCCCACCTTCTATGGCTGTGTTCTCCAATTTGGATCACATCTCCTTTGGAATATAGGCATACGTTTTACATCCAAACACTCTGATGTGCCCTTGGCTAGGCTTCGATTCATGCCACATTTCAAATGGGGTGCTTTCAAAGGCTTTTGATGGTAGTCTGTTCTGTAGGTATGTTGCAGTCATAACTGCTTCTCCCCAGTATTTCTTCGTTAGTTTGGCATCTGACAGCATGCATCTGGTCATTTCTATGAGAGTGCAATTTTTCCATTCCGCAACAGTATTTTGTTTAGAAGTGTATGGTGTGGTTGTCTGGTGTACTATACCATGTTTCTTCAGATATGATTCCACTTCTTTACTGATGTATCCACCTCTGTTGTCAGTGCGTATAATTCCTGGTTTCCATTAGAATTTGTTGCTGGACATGGCTACAAACTCTTGAAGTTTTTCTGATGTTTCATTCTTCTGTTTCATCAGATAGGTTGTTGTGTACCTGGAATAACCATCAATTAACGTCAGTGGATATCTGTTCCCACCTGATGTGGGAGTTTTCATTGATCTGCACATGTCGCTGTGTTTAAGCTCCAAGGGGCGGGTGGTTTTTCTTTGAGCAGCCTGTGGAAGTGGGGTACGTGTGGCCTTTGCTTCCACACAATATTTGCATTTGAGGCGCATTTGGCAGGGCAGTACGGTTATATCTTCTGATAAGTCTCTCTTTATAATATATTTTATGGCTTTGGGGTTTCGGTGCCATAGATGGATACATTTGTTGCTTGGATTATGAGTGGCTGTTTCAACTTGTTCGTCTGCAGTGATGAGTCTGTGCAGGTGTTCATCCAATTTTCCTTTTGTAAAAATGTGCTTATTGTTTTGGATTATACATTCATCACCACGGAATTGAACTGTGAGACCGATATTAGCAAGGGTATCAAGTACCTGAGGCTGAGACTGGAAGACAGGAGGCGTCTCTTGCGATTCGTGTCCTGCGACCCCTGGAGTTGGGAACAGGAGGGTGCAGGGCAACGAGGAGCGCGAGTGCCGTAGGCTGGAAATAGACACCGTGCAGGAACAGCTTAGTAGAGAGGTCAGCAAGCCAAGGGTCAAATCCAGTCGGGCAGCGAAGTACAGATTCAGAAGGCAATAGCAAATCCAGGGAACAGGCCGGGGTCATGGGCTGGCAGCAAGCAGAAGAGTAGTCCAGGGCAATCCAAGGCAAAGCAGGTCAAAAACGGCAAACACAGGTCACAAGCACCAAGCTGACAAGACCATCTTCATCTGAAAGCCGTCTTCCACTTGTCACCTTCTCTGATTCTCACCAGATTGTAGGCGCCCCGGAGATCCAGTTTGGTAAAGACCCGGGCAGACCTGAACCATTGAAAATAGCTTGGGGACTAGGGGCAAGGGATAGCGGTTCTTTACTGTGATCTTATTTAATGCTCGGTAGTCAATGCAGGGATGAAGGGAATGGTCCTTTTTTTCGACAAAGAAAATACCCGCCCCTGCAGGTGATGTTGAAGGTCTTATAAATCCCTTTTCTAGGCTCTCGTTCACATACTGCCGTAAGGTCTCCAACTCAGGCTCCGATATGGCGTAAATCCTGCCAAAAGGAATCTCGGCTCCAGGCAAAAGCTCAACCGGGCAGTCATATGACCTGTGAGGTGGTAACGAGTCTGCTCCCTTCCTGTCAAACACATCCAGATATTCATGATACTCGGGCGGGATGACTTCGGACACAGAGGATGCAGATTGCAGGCCTAAAAGAGGTCTGGGAGACAGGCAATGTCGGGTGCAGTATGGAGAAGAGAGCACAAGGGATCCGGTTGCCCAATCGATGGAAGGATTGTGCATCTGCAGCCATGGGATGCCCAAGATCATGGGAAATAGAGGTGAGGAGATGATGTCAAAACGCATGATTTCTTGATGGTTATTCTTGCTGGTAAACAGTGGACAAGTTTCCAATGTGGTTGGGCCTGAGGTAGGACTGGATCCATCGGCCAATTGGATAATCAAAGGTTGAGTTTTAACTAATAAAGGAACTCAGTGTTTCAGAGCGAAGTCTTTATCCATAAAGCAGCTACATGCTTCAGAATCAATAATTGCTGGTACTTGGATACTTCTTTCCAGAACCTGCAGAGAGAGAAGAAGAGTGATGTGAGAGAATTCGTTCTTGTAAAAGCTGTCAGGCACATGAATGCATGGGGTGCACTTACTAGGGCGGACTGGGCATGAGTGCAAGAAATGGCCAGCTTCCCCACAATAGAGGCAGAGATGGTTCTGTCTGCGTCGTTGTCGTTCCTTGGGGGATAAGGAAGATCGGACCAACCCGAGTTGCAAGGGTTCTGGATCCGGCATGGAGATTCCAGTAGAGGATTCCTGAAGAGGAGCTGAGGGCACAAATGGTGCACAAGGGAGCGCCCAAGTGGGCCGGGTGGATCCGGTCCTTTCAACACGTCTCTCCCTGATCCTGCGGTCTAACTGGATGGCCAGACAAATAAGTCCCTCAACTGTATCGGGGATCCCTACACGAGCGATCTCATCTTTGAGAACCTCGGATAGGCCTAGGCGGAACTGGTGTTGGAGGGCTACGTTGTTCCACTTCGTATCCGCACCCCACTTACGGAATTCCACAAAGTAATCCTCCACAGGACGTCGGCCCTGCTGCAGAGAAGTGATGACTGTCTCAGCGGTAGTGGATCTCTGGGCATCATCATACATCTGGGCCATGGCCGAAAAGAAGGTAGATAACGAGTTTAGGATGGAACTTTCTTGCTCCAGTAGATGGTGTGCCCATGACTGGGGTTCTCCCGACAGCAGAGATATTACAAATCCTACTTTAGTGAGATCAGATGTGAAGGTGCGAGGTTTAAGGTTGAAATACAACTGGCATGCATTTTCTCCGGAAAAACGTTCAGGTGCTGGTACCCGGGGTTCTGGTATAGATGGAGTGGCTGCGGTTGCAGGTGGAGTGGCCTCCGGTTGTGAAGGAGCAGGAGCACTGGGAGGTGGCCCTGTGGGGACTGTAGAAGCTAATGCCACCACCTGTCCTTCCAGTTGGATGCAACCTTCCTGGAGACTTTGCACCACCTGGGTGAGCGTAGACAGTTGCTGGCAAAGGGTCCCCATAGAGAACGCACCCCCCTCAGTCTCAGACATCTTTCGGCTGATGGTACTATCACGTACCTGAGGCTGAGGCTGGAAGATGGGGGACGCGTCTCTTGCGATTCGTGTCCTGCGACCCCTGGAGTTGGGAACAGGAGGGTGCAGGGCAACGAGGAGCACAAGTGTCGTCGGCTGGAAATAGACACCGTGCAGGAACAGCTTAGTAGAGAGGTCAGCAAGCCAAGGGTCAAATCCAGTCGGGCAGCGAAGTACAGATTCAGAAGGCAATAGCAAATTCAGGGAACAGGCCGGGGTCAGGGGCTGACAGCAAGCAGAAGAGTAGTCCAGGGCAATTCAAGGCAAAGCAGGTGAAAAACGGCAAACACAGGTCACAAGCACCAAGCTGACAAGACCATCAGCAATGAAAGGGAATCTGGCTCATCCTTAAATAGTCATTGAATTAAGACAGCTACCTCACTTCCTGTGCGCCATCCGTCTGCGCGTCTTTCCGCGTATTTCGCGCATGCGCAGTTTGCCGCGATTCTCACGGTTGGCCTTTTGCGCATGCGCGGCCATAATCGTGCCTTTTCAAAGGGTTTTCACTAATAGAAGACTCCCTTCTAGGTCTGGAACATACAGTACATTTTTCACAAGGATACTCTGTTTATCCCCTGACAGTGTGATGCAGTTCAAGAATCTTGACCGTTACTTCTGCAATAATACTTTTTCTATTTGCTCGGAAGACTTTGTCCTTGCACTGAAATCAATTTCTGTGAAAAAGGTCTCATCAAATATTTGCTGGTGGGAAAATGTATATATACTGCTGGGATGAATAAATGTGTGGGTGGTAGCAGGTGTATATACTTTAGAGCTGAATATATGTACCAGCAGAGGTGCGGTATATCTAGCTGGGCAGCTGTGTCATCATGCCAGAGCACTAACCAGGAATTTTTGTTTCTGCAGGCAGCACCCTCTGAGTGGGGAATCAAAGAATCAGAAGATTAGATGTGCAGCATATGTAATACTACATGAGAAATGTGTCCTGTTCTGGCACATATGTATCCTTGTAACGTGCGGTCGAGGTAGCTGTGGCAGTGGTAGATGTAGTGCCTCAAATCACAGAGGGTTCTCGGAGTGTGTCCCTCCAAACATGTGTAGATGATCAAGGTGAGGATCTCCGAATAAAAAGCCCTTGAAACTCCAGCCAGTTGCAGAACAATGATTACTTTAATAGTGTTTGGCTTATAACATAGCCAATATGTTTCAGGGGTTTGTGGCTTCCCCTTCTTCAAGGCTGGGTATTGTTAGATGTGTTGGTCGCAATGTGTGGTTCATACCTAAGCGAGATATCACGCAAAACACAGATTCGCATTCAAGTCAATGGAGGCTGTTTACACCTTTGCGTCGCGTCACGCGGGCGAAATCGCCTATCGTGCAAAAAGGTGCAGAAGCTATTTTCAGGTGATTGTTGCGCGGGTTTGGTCCCATAGACAGGGAACCCTGCAAAAAAAGTGTGAAAACAGCTCACAAATGCAATTGCCTTGGTGTGAACCAGGCCTCAGAGTAATTATCTCAGTAAAGCTGTTAGTACTGCAAAGATACTCTTTGCAAACACAGTATAGCACAATAAATGCTATTAATGAATAGTTGCATTGCTCTTTGTGTGCATTTAGTAGACTCCCAGATGAGATACTCTGCGTACAACACGGTCAATGCTGGAATTTTTGGGAGACACTCATATGACTTAGTTCAGGTGGATGTTCACTCATGTTTCATATGCCACATTCTAGCTCTAGGAAAATGAAGCTAAAGCTTTCCATTTAGTAAATGCCCTGGAATTAGTAGCACAAGCTGAAAATGGTCATCTCCCTTGGAGTCTAATCAGGCATATGTTTTCTTTTATTTAATTATTGTTTTCAAGACTAAACAGTAAGATTTTCAATTTGATAATTTTTCATTAGTTAGGTAAAGCTAAAAAATTGCATTAGCATATTTTATAGTTACCTTTTGCACCCAGCAGGTGGTAAATTTAGTGTGATGGGCCACCAAAGTGACAGCTTTTTCTTCTATTGCTATGCTGTAAATAGTCTGTGATGTTACTTAAAAAATATAGTTCATAAATAGCTAAACTAGTAACATTTAGAAATATAAAACTGAATAAAAGGTCATTATAAGTAAGAAGGAGAAAAAAATACCAAAAAATGGTAGTAGCAGAGGTGCCCAAGAAAAAGACCAAGGTGGTCAGGATTATTATTCAAAAAAAGGGGGATTTTTATTGGGTCAAAGGTTAGCATGTAAAATACACCATCTCGATGTGTTTCGTCGTTCAAACCTGCCACTTCCTCGGGAGGGTGTGATGAGACACTTACTGCATTGAGCAGTGCCTGTCAGCATGTGTACCTTGAGCTACAAAATGTGTTAAGATGGTGTATTCTACATGCTAACCTGGGATCCACTAAAACGTCCCCTTTTTTGAAGAATCATCCTGACAACCTTGGCACCTCTGCTACAACCATTTTTGGGGATTTTGTTTATCCTTTCTGCTAAAATATCTGGACCCCTCCACTACAGAGCTTGGAGCAACCGGCCACGCACCCAGGCAACATTGAGCACGACCAGAGCTGAGACCAGACACAAACCCAGATGCAACAAAGTACCATGCGGGCACAGGAGTATTGCCTGCATGCTTGTATCACCTGGTTGCACGATTTCCCTAATGGAGCATCCTGCAACCATCCCACCATGAATATTGGTTCTTCTACTATTAGTCACTGAAATACATTTTATAACACCCACCAAACTACTAATCTGATTTGACTCTCTCCTGGAATTCTGTCCTAATTTTTTCTTCTTCCATTTTTTGGAGTTCCCTCCTCTCACATCAAAAGTCAATATAGTTTCTCTGTAATACTTAAATGTAGTTCCCAGGTCCCGGGCTATATTGTTGCCTATGTGCATGAATTTTCTTCATAATAAGATAGAGTGGTGTATTAAGATACAAGCTAGGAAGCCTGGAGTCTCCTTAGGGGTTCTCAGGGCCAGATTTTCCACTAGACTACCCCAGCCATGGCCCAGGGTGCCATTGCCACTCAGGGCGATGCTTTTACTGCCCAGGTTGTTTGATCCAACACCCCTACCTGTCACTATTATTTATAGGCTTGCATTGTAAACTCTTGCATGCAGTGTCACAGTGTATAATGTGCTGCTGGGATGTGTCCTAGGCAGGTGCTGGCTTCTCAACAGAAGGTGATTTTACAGAAGCCAACTGTATGTGCCTGCTGGGCTGGAGTCATCTCACTGAGGTCTGTGATGATAATAATAAATAGAACAGTTGTATAGATTATTTTATGTGGACTTTTATATTCATTGTAAATATGAACCTGTACATATACATTAGGGTTTATTATTATAACTTGAATACGTTTTAGTAATAAACCAAAATGAATAAAAACATTTGTACGGTCACGGTAATTAAAAAAAGAAGTGCCTTGCTGTGCACTGAAAAAAATAAGTCAGGGGTCAATCTGGATGTGTCCCTGGGAACATGTTTTTGGTTTGTTAGTACGGTACTTAATGTATCTCTGAATTTGTGAGAATTCAGGTGATGTATATAAATATGCTGGGGAATGTTTTAAAGTTTTACTTGCTGTGAATTTCCCCATCAGTGCGCTCCTCTCTCTGCTAGTTATAAATTGATTGTCATTTCTGGTTTGCATATGTGTGTGTTTGTGTGTGTTTTTTTCCTGGGTTAGCATGCCCTTGTAACCTTTCCTGAGAAAAACTAGGAGACTGCCTTTACTGAATACAAATGCTAGGTGTTATGCTCTTATACTGACCCTCTGTGGCTTTAATACTTTAAATCACTGACCTCAAAAAGGTATGCAGATAATGAGTTCTGACTTTCTTATTGTTGATGTGCATACTTGCTCTGACTAAGTAATCGAGATTGTACTGTACTTGATTTTCAGAATCTGAAATTCAGCAATGGGAGGATCTATGTTTTTCTTACAAAAGCTTTACTCCAAGTGGGAGTTTTATAAATTATGGATACGGTTTATAAATCCCCACCTCAGGGAAAAGCTTTTGGAAGAGAAAAATGTGAGCAAACAACCATGCAAATTAAATTCATAGTGCATTATGGCCAATTGGTGGAGACAAGGGGCATAGGAATGCCCCTCCCGCCGTAGTGACCACATAAACGAATTGTAACAAAGAAAGGCCCCATTCACACCTGTAAGTCTAAGTGCGATTAGGGATTCCTGCATCAGGGACTTGCAATTTCCTGCAGTAAGAATCCCTAATCTGGCTTTTACAAGCGGCAGCTGTCACCTGTTGAAGTTGATAATCAGATGATGCTGGTACACCGCATATATCATATCATATGTGATGTGATTACATGCAGTTAGAAATCAGTTACTCTCGATCGATGCATTGATGGTGCATCCGGTGATTCCTAACCGCATGCAATGGTATTACAATTACGTGCGGTGTGTCGACGTTTAAATGCAGCGGCTGTCATCTGATCATTAACTTGAACTGGTGACAGCTGCCATTTGTAAATGCCACATTAGGGATTCCTGCTGCAGAAAAATGCAAGTTCCTGTTGCAGGAATCCCTAATCGCACCTAAACTTACAGGTGTGAATAGGGGGCCTAAAACATACTATTAATGCATTATACTGTGTTTTCATAGGGCACACTACTCATTAAGCACATTTTGTGCAAAAAACACAGCAAAATTAAGGTAGCATATGACCGTGTTGAACATGGGCACTGATGCAAAAACACTTAGGCTGGGTTCACACCTAGGCGTATTGAATATGCGCGCAACAAACGCCCGTTTCCGAGGGCTACTTGGCTGTATCCCAATGGAAACGCGAGACCAAAACGCCCCCAAAAAAGTACATGTACTTCTTTGGGCGTAGGCCGTTTTGTATCGCGTTCGGACGGGCGGAAATACGGCAAGGTGTGAACCAGACCCATTGAATACAATGGGATTTAGATGTTTGAGCGTTTTGTAGAGCGTTCGTTGAGCGTTGAACGCGCTACAAAACGTTCAGGTGTGAACCAGGCCTAAAGGAATTCCCTTACCCCACAACATATTTTTTTGTTTTTAAATCACAAATATTAGAGGCAAAGTGTAATAAAAAAAAGGCCACATAATAGAGCTCCATATTGTGTCATATTTGTGTCATATTGTAGCTATGGTAAATGACAGTCTATGTACAATCTACATAAGCTGATGAAGCTGCTTTTGTGGTACACGCCATATGAACAATTTAATCTGCAATAAATGGAGCAGTAGAAAGTTAGCTGTAAATTGGGTAAGCAACATGATGTTGTGTAACTGATAGCTCCATCACATCCCAGTGAACAGTCTGCAGGCCAGCTTTGCCCATGTCCAGTGATAAAAATATGCCATATGGCTGATAACAAACAGAAAATTCTAAACAAATACAGGCATACTGCAATAGCACAGTGATGGCTGCATGCTTCCTGTTAATTTTTAAATAGCTGGTTCACAGAAAATTGAAAATTAGACAGTGCTGTTCTCTCTTTTGTCATGTCATGAAGGTGCCAATCATTCAATATGTTCCCAGGATTGTATTGTCAATAATGATTATGAATGACTTCCGGTCTGGTTTTAACCGGTCACAAAGAGGTGTTTATCTTTTCTTCTTATTCAGAGGTTGCGGCCTGGGTCTGTAGTTCTGCTTTTTTTCCTATCAGCCTGTCATTGCTGTGGCACACTAGAAGGAAACCTGACAAAGAATCTATGGCATTCATTTAATAACAGTGCAGTGTTGTCCAACATCAGGCCCCAAGGGCCAGATTTGGAGAAGCCAACAATGTTTCTCGCTGAATTAAATGTTTAGTTTTCAAGCATCTGTCAGTTACAGAAATGCTAAAACTGTCGGAGGTCATGAGATTATAGCTTCTGAGGTCTGAGCTATTTGCAGAAGCCAACGGCACAGATGCAAGCTTACAGCAGTTAGGCACAGTTAAAGATGCACTGCAGTTAAAATGTAAGATTAAACCATGAAATGCATTCAGAGACGACAGCCTACTAGCTGAATATATCGGTTTGTTTTTATACTGACATTAATGCCCTGTACCAGTCTTTCCAGTCTTTCACTTTTGGCTGTAAACTTTTGGTCCTGGAACATACCTCCTGGTGATGCTGGAACTTCCTGCTTGCTACTTATCACACACAGATGTTTCTCATAGTTATCAAGCAGATTTAAACTTGCTTTGCAGGCTTTGAATGTAATGCAGAAAGCAGAGAAAAAGGGAACTACCACAGCTCAAACTTCTGAACCTCTGTGGAGCTTTGTAAGCTTAGTCTGTAACGGATTACACAGAACCAAGATTGCCATCATTCCTAGAAAAACTGTTTCTCCCATCCATGTCCATACCAAGATATAGATGTGCAGTAACAGGGACAGGAGGGCATGTCAATGGATTGCAAGTGCAATGTTGTCAACGCACATGTATTCCATTGAAGCTAGAAACCCTTCTGTCACGGTTGTAGTTTCTCCATCCACAGATCCTTTGACAGGGTGATGTAAGTGTGTGGGCAAAGCCACACACAGACTTTCAAACAGCAGCAGCGTGCGAGGAGAAGAACCTTAATGTGACCATGTTACATCCTAAATATGGGTGTAACATGAAACATGGTCAGAAATGTGAACTTAGCCTTTAATATTATAGTATAGCCACTGCCTACTGCTACATCACTAACATTGCCATATTAAAAAATCACAATACATTGAGGCATTGGGTAGGGGGGTCATGTCACAACCCTCCTCCCAAAATGCAATGCTTAGTGCTTGAATGGCCAATCACTAGGCATGCCCAGATACTGTTACAGGGAAACAAGGAAGGTGGGTATTAGGGGTTTGTGTCCAGGGGTGATAAGAAAAAAAAGAAAACTTTCATACAAAGCAAATTTTTTGCATATAACCTTTGTGAAGACAGCAGCAGAAATAGTAACGGTGCTCTTAGTGAGTGGTGGGTTAGTTTTCATAGGGTCTAGTTTACAATTGCATCTATGGTTTAGTGGTTTTATACATTATAAAGACCTTTATACAAGCATTTGTCTCCCCAACTTCTCTTGCGGGTCTATGAAATGGTGACGTACCATGACTCAGATCAGATGGAAGACTTGCTCCACCGTGCTGGGATGACATGAGAATGAAGCAACACAACATTACTACATGACCCAAAGTCAATGTCTGCAGGTAAGATCCTGGGTGCAATATCTGCTAATTTGTCGGCCCAAAATGTGATGTTAAACTATGTTTACTGGCGCCAGCTGCAGGAGTCGTTTTGGTGGGTAAATACTAGGGATGCACCGATACCGATACAAGCATCGGTATCGGCGGAGATACCGAGTATTTGCATGAGTACTCGTGCAAATACTCCAATACATAAAACGAGTACCTGTGCCGCGTCCGCCATCTTCAGGGACCCGAATTCGCCACACACAATACAGAGTGTTCATGTTCTTCATAATATTAAGAAACTGACCTAAAATCATGATTTTGTATTGCTTTAGAAAAAATGTGACCTGTCCCTTTATCGGTAATTGGTATCGGTGAGTACTTGAAAAAAAGTATCGGTACTCGTACTCGGCCTTAAAAAAGTGGTATCGGTGTATCCCTAGTAAATACCAATTGGACCAGGTTTTCTCTAAAAAAATATTGCAAATACACAAAAAGACATATTGGTCCTTACAAACGTACAGAGAGCTTGTAACTTCATGTGCCGTCTTCTTGTCCTGCACTTAAATCTCAAGCCCTGTGGACTGCAGAACACCTTCCCCTATGTTATGAAGGTGAGGAGTGGGAAAGGTGTTCTGTAGTCTAATTCAGGAGCACATAGCCTCCTCCATAGCTACTGTACAAAGAGTGAGCATTGCCACACTAGCAGAGGAAGTGTGCGACTGGTTGAATCACCAGGTGAAAATAAAGGGAAAAAAGCCTAGAAAAAGATAACTAATACAGCCACTCTATCTGAGGACTGGTAATCTGCAGTATATTACATTTTTGTTTTGGGTTTAGTAAGTGATTTTCTTTAACTTTAGCACAGCCACTGGCTTACTGGATGGCATTAGTAGTGATTTCACTTATTGCCTGCAATTATAATAATAAGTATATGAAATAGGTTTTTTTTGACTGTCTGTTGACTCTGGATGTCTGTATGCCAGGGATCTCCATCCTGTAGCTCAGTAAGTGCTCATCTTTCAACAAATGTCTGTCTGAACACCTGCTGCATTGTGCACATCCATCCGCTTTGTTTTAGGGCTTATCTAAGTATGCTGAAGCAGGTTGAGAGCCCCCGGTGTATGCAGCCCTCACATCTCTAGAAGTCAGGGAACCAGCTTGGCATATAACTTGGGGTACAGTTATCAGCACACATGTACACATAATAAGGGAAGAAGTATAAAGTGATACAGTCTACTAGATCACTGTTTAATTTTCAGTTGTTTGTCCTTTAAAATTAGGAACTGACAGATATGTTATAGACAAGTTGTATATATCCTACAAATACATGTTAGTGCATCAGTGTTATATTACTGCTTCCACACAAATTACACCCAATATTTAAAAAATATTTTGTTGAATTGTGTAATTATGTATCATCATAACTGAGTTATATAATTATTAAATATTTACACATTTGTTCTGCTATTATAAGATCTCTAATACTAGAATACCCCTCCTACAATATGCTGGTTAAAAGAGCAGATTATGACTAATAATACTGCTAAATCCTACAGCTTATAGCGTATCCTCATTAATCACAACAAAAAATGTATTTTAAACCTTTGAAATGAATGTGATTATAAATATCAATACTTTGAACAATAAAAAAACACAGTCTGTGACTTACTAAATATTTAGTAAATCAAATATGAAGTGGTTAGTCTAAATATAAGCAGCAAATATTGTTGCACAAAAAAGAAAAAAAAACTTCTTCTGGACAGTAATAACTTGGAATACACTAAATGGATCCAAAATTGTGAACATTTTATCAAAACATCTGATTCTGGCAATGCTGTGTTTAATAAATATATGGAATGGATTGAAGTTGCTTGATCTCTACCTTTGGAAGAACATTGTTCTGTATTCCATTTTTATAGTAAAATCATTGGGGATGGATCTATGTCTATAGAATGTAAAGGATGCAAGCACTAAGGGTTATCCTTGCCCAGATCAAACTAAGTTACATTAAATATCCCTGTATAAAGAAAAGACAGGCAAAGAGTGAATGTCAAATCAGTAGTCATTCCTAAAATGTCACTCCTGCCTCTTCTGACAGTAATTGATGAATATTTCTGATCTATGAATAATATAAATTGAGCTAAATGCATTAAAAGTCCCAGTCACAATATAAATAATATACAGGATAAAAAAAATTGCAAAATCCATATCATCCCTTGTCAGCTCGGTATCCCCTTTGGCACAAATGAATAATTTTCTGATCATTACAATACCATGACATTCAAACAGTGGTGAGATATGAAACAAATCCTAGCCTGCTTTCTTTTGGATATAAAAAGTGACATAAGAAATGCATCTCAGACAGACTGCGTTTTCCAAGGGCTCCTGGCTTCTCTCAGGGATCTGTCATAGGGAAAACCTGCAAAGAAGGAATTTCTCAGCTGACAGTTTATGAAAAGGACAATCAGAGTCACTGACAAAAACAGGAGGACAAAGAGGACAATATAAGTCATTAAGTCAGGTTTGTTTATCTCCCCTTCTTTGAGCACCCTGGCTGTGGACATGTAGAAGGCTGAAGAGCTGACAGGTCTCTGGGTGCTGCTCAGGTAAGGAGTGTTGGTCTGTAGCATAATCTGGGCTTCTGTAGCACTGCTGGAGTTTAGCAGCATCACTCCATACATGATCATGATGGATTTTCTTTTCTCACAGCCCTTTAAAACACAAAAGACTCCAAGAAGTCACATTGTTTTAATCCAAAGAGTCTTGCCTGTTTTAGAATCCAGAACACACAATTCATCTAGGCAGGAGCAGTTGTGTGATGTACACAAATCCATTACCGACACTGCATGTAATCGTAAATGTTGGAAAGAAATCTGTACCAGCATACCCAAAACATACTCTGAAATCTTATGTCTTTTCTGTAAAAACTCTTTCAAACTGTTGTTGGCTCATCTTCATCTCCAGCATGCACATCAGTATAAATCAATGTAAAAATACTGGCACAAAGCAATACGATAATCCTTTTATGTCTCTCGGTTTGGATGGGAGGCAGGTATTTGTACTCACAGTCACAGAACAGTTTAACTGTTAATTATAACAAAGGCCGACATCAGGAGCCCACATCCATGCTTTCCGCATCTCTGTAGCATGTTAGATTTGTGTTACTGAGAAGAATTGGAATAAAAAAAGCAGATTCGCGAATAATACATGCAGTCCGGACAGCATCGATTGACTGGAGATATCCGTTTAGGAGGGATCAGGAGCCTAGTTACATCCTTGTATTCTGTTCCTGCTGTTGAACTAACATCTGATCTGCCTTTTTAATACACTCCAAAGTTCCTTTGCCTCTGAGTCCTGGTGGTTTCCAGCGCGGCTTTCCAGCACGCAGCCAGTCTGAGCTGAGCCTGTCCATACACTCAACATGTGACCAGATTCGCTCAAACTCCAGCCGAGCCTCATTTTATGCAGCAGGGGAGCTTTTTACACCGTGATGCTGAATCTTCCTGGACACTGTGATAGTTCACAGCTTCCTGTTATTCAAATTAAATCATTGTGGGCATTTAATCATCCTGAGTGTATAATGCGAGCAGCAGACAAATCCTTGTTCTCTCTTCTAGATCCTCATCCCGTAATTGTTATTAGAGCGACGAGCAGGTATTCATTTGGTGTAAATTCTCCAGCACCATCTACAGACTGGCAAATAGCATGTTAATTCTATTTAATCAAACTGCCTTTAAACGGCCATTAAGTCTTGGCTTGCTGCCAGACATTTTTAAATCTCTTAACTCCTTAGTACTTTGGAATACGGCAATTAAGGGAACCTGGTATGTTTTCCCTCACCTCCCGATCTACTGAGCCGACCTGTGACAGTCTCATTGTCACAGGTCGGCTTAGAACTATGACGTGAGTGGAAATCACTCATGTCATAGTTCTTTAAATGCTTTTCTTCCTATGATTGGAACGAGGACTAGGTACCTATGAAGAACTGCTAATTCTTTGATCCAGATCTGATGTACATCAGCTGTTCTCAAACCAAGCCAACAGTGCATGTTTTGTAGGTAAATTGTCGGGAGCCGCGGCTCCTGATATTAATGCGCCGGCCCGAAAGTGAGGAAATAGTCCCCTCTCTCCCCGGGCCATACCACTTTATCTGAGAGCCCGGGGGAGGCCGGGAGAGAGGGGACAGTTTGACATGAGGTTCCACAGACTGAACCACAAATTTCCCCTCTCTATTCAGTCTCAGGCCGGTCTATTCAGACATGACGCCGCGACCCACTGCAGAGGGTGTCGCGACCCACGAGTTGAGAACCACTGCTTTAGATACACCAATCAGACATAACATTATGACCAGCCGGCTAATATTAATAGTATTATATTATTATACAGAATGTATATAGCACCAACAGTTTGTGCAGCGCTTTACAATATAAGGAGGATATTACAGTTACAATACAAGTCAACACAAGTTGGTCAGGAGGGCTTACAATCTAATATTGAGCAGGTCCCCCTTTTGCTGCCAAAACAGTCCTAACTCATCGAGGCATGGACTCCACTAGACCTCTAAAGGTATGCTGTGGTATCTGGCACCAAGCCGTCAGTAGCAGATACTTTAGGTCCTGTAAGCTGTGAGGTGGGCCCTACATGGCTCGGACTTGTTTTTCCAGTACATCCTACAGATGCTTGATTGGATTGAGATCAGGAGAATTTGGAGGCCAAGTCAATGCATCAATTTTACTGTGTTCCTTAAACTATTCTTGCATTGTGACAATATGCTGCTGAATAAGGCCACTGCCATTAGCAAATACCATTTTCCTGGGTTACCAATTACCGGGTCAGCATAGGCACCCTGCAGCCCCTTATGCAACAAACTGCAATGCACTGTGTGTTCAGACACCTTTCTTTCGGGACCAGCATTTACTTTTTCAGCAATTTGAGCTACAGGAGTTTTTCAATTGGATTGGACTACACTGACCAGTCTCTCCCCACGTGCAGCAGTGAGCCTTGGCCACCCATGACCCTGTTACCGGTTCAATTGTTTTCCTTTCTTGGTCCACTTTTGCTAAGTCCTGACCATTGCAAATCGGGAACATCCCACAAGAGCTGCAGTTTTGGAGTTGCTCTGACACAGTTGTCTAGCCATTATAATTTGCCCCTAGTCAAAGTCTCTCAAATCTATAGTCTTGCCCATTTTTTTCTGCTTCCAACACATCAACTTCAGGGACAAAATGTTAATTTGTTTCCTAATATTTCCCACCCACTTCTAGGTGCTATTGTAACAAGATAATCAATGTTATCCACTTCACCTATCAGTGGTCATAATGTTATGGCTGATAAACACTTGAGTAACTGATGTCTCAGCAATACACTTTACTGTAAGAATCCAGGCCTAAAAACACAGGCAATTTGAATCTCTTATCACTTTCTGGCAAATGCCTCATTAACAGAACTTTGATTTGTGTGTGTTGCAAAGATGGTGACAGCCAGCAAATGCTTTGGAAAACACAGGGAGCAGAGACTGGGGTTGATTTCCTGAAGGCAAAAAGGCTGTTCACTCTGCAATGGAGTTTTCCTTTAGCTTAGTGAATGTGGTGAAAATTCACTATGCAAGAATACCCAATCATATGCAAGGGGGGAAAAACAGTATTTTTGCCTGCATGTGATTGGATGATGCAAGTCAGCAGAGCTTTATCTCATTCAGTAAGCTAAAGGGAAAATCCCATGCAACGTGAACAGCCTATTTGCTTTTAGTTTTTATAGAAAGAGAGACTGCAGACAGCTGCTGAGAGAGAAAGGTTGATATCAGTGGCAGACTAGGTGACCAAGACAGAACCACTGCCGCGACAGGAGAAAGTTTTAAGGCAGTGCATAAAGTCATCAGCTAAACTGAGGGCATGTTCACACTAGTCCACCCGCTAAGATGTTTAGTTTTAGTGGATGGGCTATTGCGTTATGATGGCTTTGGCAGTGTGATGTCCTGTGTCAGCACTTTACTTTGTTTGGGATATGCACTTCATTTAGGTCCCTGCAACATGTATGCAACATCTGCATTTTTCTTCAGTGTACCGTCTGGCTTGTCACACCTATGTTGTAGTATGAACGGGGCACATAAAAAAAAGTGTTTTCTATGTGCCCTAGCCGTGAATGGCATTTTTCAGTTGCTGAAAAACACCAGTCACCGCATATAGAGTGAACGATTCTCTAAACCAGGCTACTGCTTTTTTATGTTGACCTTAGGTCAATAAAGATGCTGGTAACCTGACAAAAAGGTTTATTCATTTTCAGCAATCTAGTATCTGAAGTGCAATTTAACTTTATATGCATGTTTTACTTTAAACCTATTCCTATTAAATACAATTTGCAAAAGCAGAAAAGCAAAAACAGAGCTTGAACTCTATGAACTTCTAAGAACAAAAAACTGTATATGATCTGACTCGTACTTTCCATAGTATAATAACACGCAGTAGAGGGGAACATCAAATAGTATTAATCACTATGGTTTCTAATGGCACCCCTCCGCCGCCTGACCTCACACTCTGTATCCCAGTTCCTGAGAGTGCATAGCACCATAAACTAACAGAGGAAAAAAGATATCAGAGGAATAAGAACAGGAATATCAACAACTACAGAACACTGATATTTTATAGTTTTATGCACATTTAGAAGTTGAGAGAGCTGAACTTACAATATTAGGCAGTTGGTAGGACAACCCCGTGGAGTCAGGTAAACTCTGATTCTCAAGCTTTAGAGCAGTGGTTGGCAATTCTGGCCCTCCAGCTGTTGTGGAACTACAAGTCCCATTAGGCATTGCAAGACTGACAGTTACAGACATGACTCCCAGAGGCAGAGATATGTTGGGATTTATAGTTAAAGCACAGTTGAAGGGCCGGAGTTGCCCACTCCTGGTTTAGAGCCAAGCTCATTTAAAGTTAGTAAAGCTATAATGGATGGCAAATATAAATCCTTTGCCAGTAATCTTGTGCCAATACAAGAATTTAAGACTAAGAGGGTTATTCACTAAAGAACCGAAGGATCCAGCCGTAGCTTTGGTTGATCCTTCAGCTCACTTCGACCACCGGAGCCCTTAGGTTCAGTCAAGCCGAAGGGCTTTTGTACGAGCTAGTTATAATAGACTGTACAGCAACCCAGCGGCTTAGCCGAGCTGCACGCATATGTTTCGGCTCGGCTGAGCCATAGTGAAAGCCAAAGCGGGGAGAACAGTTTGCCAAGCAGACCATTCTCCCTGCAACAACAGGCATGGCTGGCACCGCCAAGTTGTTGTCATTCAATGACAGCACAGTGTCATCGAGGACACCAGGATGTCATTACAGCAACTGGGCCGAGCAATCCATTATGTTACGGCTGGCTCAGCCCAGTTGTTGTCCTTTAATGACAGACCAGCCTTCTCAGGTTATTTGAGGACACTGGTTTGTCATTACATGCCAACAACTGGGCGGAGCCGGCCGTGACATCGCAGCCGGCTTGCCCAGTTGTTTTAATTTGTCCAGGACCTGAAAGAACACTCTGGCAGCTTCTGGCCAAATGTAAACAGTTGGGCGGAACTAGTGGTGATGTCACCACTAGCTTCGCCCAATTCTTTATATTTTGCCGGCATCTGTCAGAATCTTAATTCTGTGGCGCGAGTTCGTCACATTCGGTCGGGTCACTGGGCTTCAGTTTTTTTTTATTTTGACGAGTCGTCATTGACAACACTGGACGTTCTGATTGACCCTGGATTACGTCGTTGGATCAATTCTTTGGATTTTTTTAATAAAGGTATTGTCAAAAATCCTTTTCTGTGTTTTTATGTCAATGAAAGGTTTTTTTATTTAGCTTTTATTTAACCCTTTAGTGAATGGGTAGGGATACAGTACAGTACTCCTTACTCATTCACAAGGAGGGGTCGCATCTTTATTAAAGGAGTACCCGATGCAAATAAACCCCCTGGCCGCAGACCCCCACAACCAATGCCCCAGGGCTTGTGGGGAGGAGGCCCTTATCCCCGTCGGCATGTGGACAAGGTGCTTTTCCAGGGAGACCCTGGAAAAGCACCCTCCCCTTGCCAAGGGCATGTGGCCTGGTATGGCAGGGAGGTGGGCTCTCGCTCTTCCCCCTTTCCTGCCCTGCCAGGCCTGTGCTCGGATCAAGGGTCTGGTTAGGAATTTTAGGGGAGACCCCAGGTTTTTTTCCCCCATTTTTGCGGGTAGGGTTATCTTTAACATTCCTACCAAACCTAAAGGGCCTAGTATGACTTGGGGGAACCCCACGCATTTTTTTTTTTACTTGGGGTCCCTTCCAACATTCGTACCAGACCTAAAGGTTCCCACGCTGTTTTTTTTTCTTTTCTTTACATTTTTTTAAATGATTTTCTTAACATTTTTGTATTTTTATTTTTTACATTTATTTAAATAATTTTTTTACCATTTTTTATTGTTTTATTTAAATTTTTTCTATTCTGCTCGCTAGAGGTAGTGAGCAGAATAGCCGAGCCGGCTATTCACTCACTGCCAGTTGCCCCCTATGAGAATAGGGTTGAACAGCAGCGAGTGAACTGCAGGAGCTTTGGCTCAGCCAATCCAGATGTTGGATCGGCTGAGTTAAACGGCTTCTGCACTTCGGTTTGACTGAAGCCAGCCGATGTACAGCTGATTTTAGCCGATGTATGGCTGAAAATAGCCGTACAGAGCCGAAGTAAATAGCCGAACGCCGTTTGGCTCAGTTCACTTCAGCTAGGTTGTTCACTTGGCTGCCATTGGCAGCTTAGTGAATAACCCTCTAAATATTCAGATTCGAGCAGCATTCTACTAGTGACTGGTTCGCTTTAAACCTCACACTTACCTTATGAGCAGGTGTAATTCAGGGGACTCTGAAATAGCCTAGGATGAATGCACACACAATATATTCAATATATACAATAAATTAAATAAATAAAATAAATAAATGTAAGCAGTTTGTTTAAAAATATATACATTTTATTGATTGGGATTTCTCTTTAATACTGCAAACTCCCCCGCACACCTAAATGCTGCATGTTAATTTTTGAAACAAAGCTGCCTAAAGATAGAAATAACTTACATATGTTCATTGGCAATATAATCCTTATGTTTTTACGTAACAGAATACTCACACTGTAATCTTTGGTCTTTTTTGTGCTTTTAACTTAAGGTTCAGTGATGAATATTTTATTAGTATTCCCATAACTGATCTCCACAATTAACATTCTGAATTCACAGTCAAGAAATGAATATATGGTCCCGTCTAGGCACTGAAGGACTGAAACCAAGTTTGTAGGTTGCAGATCTGGAGATAAAGCGAGACCAAAAATCTTTTTACAGATTTATCGCTTCACAGCATTCCATTTCTGTCAACAAACAAGGTTCTCCCTTGATAAATGATGTGTAATGTTTATGTTATAGGATCTAATGGGAGACTTTGGAAAGAAACTGCTCTTTTCATATATCAATGACTTTTAACATACAAACACAAAAGAAAAGCTTGCATTAGTTCCTATGTCCTATCCTGGGAAAAGTTTTAGCAGAATTTTCACATAATAACAGTAAGGATTTTATATTCAGTAAATAGTATGTGTGTTAAGATTTGTGACTTCACGGTTAATTCTCTTAACTCCACTATGGAAGGTCCTTCAATTATATCACGGTCATTTTGTGACTAATGGCTTTATTTAGTAAAATGTTATTGATTCTCAAAAATGATCTGAACTCTGTAAGATGTGCCCAAAAAAAGGCAAGCAGAGGGGAAAGGACTAGTGGTCACCAGTATTGCCTGTGGTGTCCCTGCAATTGATCCATTACTGACTTTTCTTGCTTTTTCTGTGTGGATGGGAATTTTAATAAATGACCTTTTCTTTTCTTTTTGCAATTTTGATCCATTTGTTCGTTTTTGGCAAAAAAAGTGAAATCTGCCTTTAAATATGTTCTGTATATGTAAAACAGCTGCAAGCTATTTTGTGTTTGCCCTTTCAATAAACTGCATTTTACTTGACTTACCTGGACTACAATGGAGTGTCCTTGTTACAATATATATATATATATACTGAATATACACACTATCTGGCCAAAAAAGTGGGACTGCTTTGATTACGCCGTGGATTCACCGTGGCATCATTTCGATAAGCTTATGCAATGTCACAACTTCCATCCAGAGTTGCATACATTTTTCACCAAGCTCCTTTAGAGATGATGTTGGACCACTGTGTGGAGTTTTCTCCAGCACATCCCAGAGATTCTCAATGGGGTTAAGGTCTGGACTGTGGGGTAAAAATTATGTCTCATGCTCCATGAACCTCTCTTTCACAATTTGAGCCCGATGAATCTTGGCATTGTCATTTGGGAACATCTTTATGCCATCAAAGAAGAACAAATCCATTGATTGAAAAACCTGGTCATTCAGTATATTCAGGTAGGCAGCTGACCTAATTTGTTTGGAACATAACATATGAAACATATTAATCACTGTAGTAATTATCCAATGAAAGGCTTATTTACTGAGCTAGATCCAGGTGGTGATTTTTTTTTTGGTCAAGCAGTCTATTTATAAACAATTCGCAGAGCCATTCACCCTTTGAATCTCTGTGAACATTCATTTGTTGTGAATAGAGGGAAAGTGTAATGTAATACTGCATTACAGCCACTAGAGAAGCTGAGGAGCATAGGAAATAAATATTTCCTATGCTATTTAGATCCATCTAGTGGCCCTAATGCAGTATTACATTACATTGGGCCTATTTGCACAGAATGCATGTTCACAGAGATTTGCAGGGCATAAGACTGTTGTTTATAAATACACCCCTTAATAGTGGCTAATTTTGGCATCAAGTGTCTAGAAGCGTAAAGATTTTAAGCCAGAAATTTTTTTAGAGGAGGTTCAGGACTACATTGGTTGGTTATTAGAAGAATAGGTTATGTAATAAGTGATATGTAATAATATATGCTTATATGTAAAGTAATAATGGCGTTTTATATTTCTTCTGTGGAAATGTGTATTATTTATATATCTGAAATAATAATAAAAATATATTAAACAAAAAAAAGTCCCATTTGGTTTCAGTGCACACCAGCACAGCACATTGGTATAAACTAAAGCCATAGGGCATAAGGCAAATTGCCTTGATCATGTATTGTGGCAGCCCCTAAAAGCAGCCCAATATGGCTGGTGTAAATAAGCCCTTACATATACAGCACATTTCCTCTTCTCTGGTATGATATGCTATGAATATTGCTACTGTGTTTAGCACAGCCAGGCTTTTCTACATGTGAACATTGCAAATGTCTCTGCATAGTTTTAGTGGTTAATTTAGAAAATTTATGAGGTCATAAAACTCAAAGCAAAAATCTTTTAGGGCTGGTTCACACTAGCCATGCAGTAGTGGCAGCAGTGAGCTGCAGTGCCTTTAGTTTTTTTTATTTTATTTAGAGTGTACAAACTGTACTGCGGTACAGTGACTTGCAGTTTGTCCAATGCACTGCGAAAAAATGCATCATGTATGCATTTTTTGTAGAGCACCACACATCATTCAGTTGCTGAATAACGCAAGTCACCACTAGTGTGAATTAGCCCTTCCCCAAGCCTAAAGTAGGACAGGGGCTTTTAACCTTTAGAATGGTTAATAGAGGATGTTCTGCCCCCAGCATGTAGAAATAATAGGCTTACCTATCTTTGGAATCAAAATCGGCCACAAGATGGATCTGAAGGAAAATATCTTGCTTATAGCAGTTTCAGGAGTGTTTTTCTTTAATAAACTTACAACATCCCTTTGCCCAAAGAGAAGGAAGTAAGAGTTTAGTCTTCTTTTTAGTACTGAGGAGAAGAGAATCTGCTGCCACCCGCAGAAAGTGTCTGGAGTAAATTCTTGTCTCAAGTAGAGCCCAATCCCTCTTAGGCAGCATCGATGGTATGAATGGACTTGTTTCTTTTTGTATTTCTGAGCTGACACTACATTTAAATGTTCTATATACTGAGTGTATGTGTCTGTTCTTTTTTGCCAGTTTCACCCACCCTGTTTTGTTAATAAAGCTTTAAAATTACACTCAGTCTGGCTTTTTGCAGAATAGGAAGGCTTAGCTGTAGTTTGAGCTATACACAAGCCACAGGGCAACAGACAGTGTGGACATAACAGATAATTTGCACTGCTAAGCAAACTCTTGGTTCAATTCTCAGGGGTAATTCTGGTACTGATATTTTTTCCTACATTTTCAAAAAAGAGAAGTTTTGAGTCAGAAAGGAATAATAGACTGGAAATTAAAAAAAAAAAAAAAGATGACTTGTGCAGAATGTGTCCTTTGATACCAATAAAGTGTAAAAGAAAGCTAAAAAGATCAGATGATTTTATGTGATAGTTATGTAAGGTTAGGTTGTGTAACAAATGTTTCTCAGGGTGAAATTCAGTCTTTTTTTTCAAACCACTATTGGTAATCCAATGTCAAAAAAATGGATGCAAAATCTGTGTGATTAAAGTACTGTATATCTAAACTAGGGATGTCCCGATACCGATGCTAGCATCGGAATTGGGCCCGATACAGGGCATTTTGACAAGTACAAGATATTAAGCAATTATGTATTGTCTGCACTGTATTAGCAGTATATATTCTATATAGAGTACATATACAGTATATAGAGAGTATATAGCTCTCTCTCTCTCTTCAGCATCCCGACGTATCTGACGGGATCCTCCCCACTGATGACTGACAGTGATTCTTGCGGATCCGATCAGCGGATCCGATCAGCAGGGTCCGATCCGATCAGTAAATGCTGAAGAGAGAGATAGAGAGCTCCTTCCCCTCTGTCATCAGCGATCCACGATCATTTTAGTATGTCAGTGTCAGCAGGGAGAGAGAGAGAGAGGGGGGAAGGAGCTGGCACACCGGGACGTGCAGGTAAGGAGAGAGCTTCTGCGCATGTCCATATATTCGTGGACGCGCAGCAGCTCTCAAGAATCACTGTCAGTCATCAGTGGGGAGGATCCCGTCAGATACGTCGGGATGTCTTCTCATTCCGGCGCTTAGCCCCGCCCACCACCTTAAATAAGGTTTTACAGCCTTACTGTGCATTTTGGCTAATTATAGTTAATTACATTATTTACTTATTTAGCCTAAGGAATGCATTAATAAAAAAAAGATAGAACCCCATAGTTCTCCTTTAAGGGACAGAAAGCTGTATGAGGCCATGGTGGGATCCTGGCGTATAAGTCAGATGAGATTCGTGGAGGGGAACGGGAAATGGGGGGGAAGGGCGGGGCTACACGTGAGGAAGGGAGTAGAGAGGAGAAAGGAAGGGAGGAGCAAAGACGGGCAGGAAGGGGAGAATAAGGAGCAAGAGTCAGGCCAGCTGAAGAAGAGGGATAGGGGAGGAGGAAGTTCCCTGAAGATTTCGGGTGGGGATGGGGAAGGGGGGGAAATAGGATACACTACAGTAAGCTAACTGGAACCGAAGTTCGTAGAAAAACCTCCGACAGCCGTATCAGACGGGCTGTAGGAGTTGCAACTATTGGGGGGAGTCGAATCCAAGTACAGCTCATGACCTCTTCGGATTCATTCGGTCTCCTGTGTGTTGTCGTGCCCGGCGGGCCTAACTGGATCTGGAGCGGGATCGTCGCTGGGCAGCAGGTGTGCGGCGGGGTCTTTCCGATAGGTACGCCAGCCAATCCTCAGGAGGTGGGATATCCACGTTCAAGAAGCCACTCAGGCCAGAGACATCCTTCGGTGAGCAGAGCACGTAGGAGGAATCCCCTTTCCTCACTATTAAGTGGAACGGGTAACCCCATCGGTAGGTCGCCCCCGCACTGCAGATCCGATCCAGAACTGGGCGCAGGAGTGCTCAGTGTCTGAGGGTGTTGCGGGATAGATCCGGAAGGATCTGTAGCTGTACCCCATCAAATTCGACGGGCCTACATTGCCATGCAGCCCGTAGTAACTCCTCCTTGATGGTATAATAATGGACCCTGCATACCACATCTCGCGGGGTTGATGAGTTAGGAAGTCGGGGTCCCATGGCTCTTGGGACCCGGTCTTGGACAATGGTGGCGGGGTCAGCGGATGCAAAGATAGCTTGCACCGTGGCTTGCAGGTCGGGAGGCCGCAGATACGCAGGCTGTTGCATCTCCCCCTGTCCTCCATGTCCTCTAGGTGGAGTTGTAGGTCAGAGAGCCAGGGGACTGGCTGCTGGGCTGCCGACTCGAGGGCAGCGATCCTCGATTCCACCGCAGGGCAGGAGACCGTAACCGCCGCCAGCGTCGAGGCTAGGTCTCTCACCTCCCTTTTCACCTCCCGTAGGTCCTGACGTACGGTGGCCTCGACCCGGGACACCATAGATTCGAAGTCCCGTTTAGTAGGTAGGTACCGCAGCAAGGCCCGAATCCCCTCCGGTACATCAGATGGCAAGTCATCCATGAGCTTCTCACCATCATCATGGAGATCCGGATCGGCCGGCCCTGGTGAGTTGGATCCACGCAGTGAGGCATCCGGGGAAGGAGAGCCCCTCTGGCGAGTGCTGTGTGAAGGGACTCCCGTGGAGGAGGAGGGCGCCATCTTAGGCCTACCTCATTCCATGGGGGCCGCGCTCCTCGGGGAGAAGAATTGTTGCAAAGAGGCATCGGAGACCTGATTTTTAGCTCCAGCAGCTTTCCTGCGGGTCGACATAACTAGATCCGGGGTGTCAGCGGAGGAATTCGGTGGTAGGAGTGCAGATGGTACTCTGAAGCCGCGGAGCTCTCAGAACGAGCACCTCACGCCGCCATGGTTAGGACACGCCCCTCCTGATACTCTAACTTTTTGCTACCAAAACTATTGTTGCTTTGCAATGCAATTTCATGAAAATGGGATGTCACATTCTACTATGACAGATGCCTACTGTGACGTCCATTTCTGCATATATCTTGTTATCACTCTTACAACTACTAAGAAAACAACCTTTTTTCCTATTGACAATGATAAAGTGACATTAAAGCCACAACCCCCCCGCCCCCCTTCCCATGCTGCTTTAAGGACTTACCTTAAATTATGCCTCTTGATCTATCTACCTTCTTTCCAGTAGTTTTCAGGAGCCCCTCCAGCACTGGTGTCGGTCTCTGATCCAGCACTGACTGCTGTGTCTTCTGTGTTCCATGGTGTCCGTCTGAAGTGCATGCTCCCGGCTGCGTGCATTCACCACCATTGTGTCTCACCTCTTCTCCCCGCTGAAGATCTCTACTGCGCATGTGCCCATCCTGCGCGACCGCTCGAGAATCTTCAGACGGGAGCAAGCAGCAGAGACACAAGTAAGTATTTAGCTATTTGGTGACTTTTTACATTTTTTTTTATGTTTTTGCATAAATCTACTGCTTGCAAGCAGTAGATATATGTAACAACAAAAGTGACTTTAATACTACTTTAAATAAGAGGTTTTTGGGGAGCAAACAAATGCAGGGCTAACAGTTTTCTAAAAGTTGCTTTGCTAAAAGTTGAGGTTCATACTACAAGAAAAAAGCCTTTCATGTTGACTAACAACTCTTTAAAAATGTTTTTAGGGTGTTTTGTTTACAAAGGTGTTTTAAAAATGTTTTGACATATAGAACAAAGTACATTGCCAAGATATGGTGTCAAAATTGGGAGCCCTGTGAATAACTCTTAGTGAATCCACTTCAGAATGTACAGAATCAAGAAGGCCCCCCCCTTGCCTCAAAGCTGTAAATTGAAGGATCGGTATCTTCACTATGTTGCCCTTGAAGCTGCATACAATGGTACTTCCTAACCACTGTACACATTTTCTTCTCTTTTTTTTTCTTTTTAAATAACACCACGTTTCCCATGCCATTTTGTTCCATTAAGCTTCTGTAGTTGCCCTCCAGAGGCCAGAATCTGATTTACTGTCTTCCGATTCCGGAACATGTTCACTTGTTGGGCTGCCCCCAAATCAAACAGAGACGTATTCAAGCAACACTACTGAGATATCAAACAATCTTATCAGCCTTCTCTTCTTTTCTGAACTTCCAGACACCTTCTCCCTATGTAATTAAAATGGAGAGAGTGGAGGTGTTTTAGTACGAATCAGAGCAGCCTAGGGTGAGATTGCTGCTCCTCCACAGGTACAGTGCAGCAAGCGAGAGTTATCACCATAGGACAGGAAGTGTGTTACTGGCAGGATCAGCAGGGGAAAATAAAGGCATAACAGCCTAAAATGGAAACTAATAAGTTAACAAAGACTGGTAAGCTGCAATATATTACATTTTTGTTTTTGGGTTTAGATGTGCTTTACACCAAGGGGCTAATGTGGTCATTTTTTTCAATGGTTTTGAGTAACATATTAAGAGGCTTTTAAAGAAGAACTTCGGGGGGAAAATGTATTAACCTTCGCAGTGGGGCTACCCCCACACTGCAAGGGTTTAGTGCTTGTCGGTGTCTAGGTGCTAAACCCTCCTGTCATAGATAACAAGTGTTCTTTGACATTTCTGTAAAATGTATATGGGGTTTCATGACCTTGTTCAACCTAATCCTTTGTGTATCGGAGTATGTTGTGGCCAGTGTGGATGCAAATAGCAACGAACGGAGTTCCTATTAAATATAGGTAATAAAGCTGTCGATCAGAAATCCTTGTGTACAACCAGCTCAAAGCCCAATTACACCTCCTTTCCCCTTGCTGGATGGCACTCACATCCTTTTTTTTTTTTTACTTTTATTTAAAAACAAATAAAATAATATTAATAATATATATATAATCCTCAGATTGCCTATAATTGCTGCAATATATTTTAGCCATAAGTATTTTTATTTCCTCTATAAATTATTAATTCCAATTGATAAAATATTATATTATATACTACTAATGACTGTTCCTACACTATTTGCACTAAGCACAGATGCTATGTTTCCATCCCTGTACCTTAAATTTGTAATTAGTTTGTCAAAAATGTATTAAAGGTGAAATGATGTAGCCCAAGCATTTGGTTACCTTGGAAACACAAGCACTTTAAATGAAAATGCTGATCATATTCATACTTGTCGGATTTTTATTAAATAAAGATTTCATTCAGCTGTATTTGGAAGAATATTTTATTAAGTAGATGTCATCCTGAAGAGGTAGACTAGATGGTGACTTTTAACTGTAAAAATAAATAAAAAATGTATAACATATGGGATAATTCTTAGGCAATTATATGTTACAAAAATATGAATAAGCAATATCAATACATTCAATATATTTGTTACTTTGTATTGTATTTGCTTAAAGCATATCTAAAGCCAAAACTTGTTTTAGTTTTTTTCATTTTGAATAGAGTTGGAGAGGGTTCCAACTGTAATCTTTTTTTTTAGGCACTAGTTGCCATGGGAACAAGTGTCCCCATTTGAAGATTTTCCCTATTTTCCTGATGTTTTGGCATCTCAAAATTTTCCCTTACTTTGTCAGTGACACTGGTTGATGTGGCACTGGTTGATGATCAGAACATTTAGAGGGATTGAATCTCCCTAACAGACAGCAATAGAAACCTGACAATGGTTCTAAATCCCTTGCAACTCTATCCAAATCTTTAAAAAAGTTTTGCTTTTAGTTATACTTGAATTATTGTTAATATGTGAAGACCAGGACTGTCTAAAGTGACATAATAATCTCTTCTCTTAAATTTAATAAACCTCTCATTAAATGAAAGCCAATAACAATTAAATGTCCACCCCCACTAAGGAGTAGGCACTCTCCGGGAACCTTAACATAACCATAGCAACTCTACTCACTACCCTGACCTATGTTACTTCTCAGTCAAAATGCCAATACTTCTGGGTATAGGGGAAACACATTACTCTCTGACTACCCTTCCACAATGCAGTACCTGAGTGGCTATTCACCATGCCTATGCATTATCCCAATGGTTGGTGGGGGAATGTCCAAAGCATGTGCAGCTGTTGTTAATATTGAGCATTTCAAAGTATTAATCTGGACACCAGAAGCTGCTTTGTCCACTGTAGTAGGGGGAGGTTGTTTTTTTAATGTAATGGCAGGTTTACTTGGACTTCCCTGCTGTGAGAAAAACAGAACAGTATGTCAGTTCATCTGCTGTCTTAGGGCTCATGCACAAGGGGCAGCTGAACCTGTAAATTCTGGTGTATTTCCCCAACCAGGAAGCCACAGGTGCAACATACAGCCTCCCATAGATGTCAGTGGTTGTAAGCAGCTGTACACGAATATACAACAATACCTTTGTACAGATGCATATGGATACAAGCCTACATCCCTGCACACAAGTTGTCTGTGTCCAGGGATGTGCAACCATACGAATACAAGGCTGTATGCAAGTAACGGCGTCTACCTGTATACAGCCATTGAGATCTGTGAGAGGCTGTACACAGTACCTGCAGTTCCCTTATAGGTGAAATACACCACAATTTATGTTGTAGCGGTTCAGCCGCTCATACACATGACCTCTGTTCACAGTGAGAGCTATAAGTCAAGAAACTCTTGAATAGGGTTGCCACCTTTTCTTCAAGTGAAACCCAAACATTCTTGTGCCAGTAATTTTTTTTTGGGGAGAATAGAGGAGAGAGTGAGGAGAGGCAGCTAGGGGAGTGAGTAATGAGACCAGCTATAGAGGACTACAAATCCCAGCAATACATTATACAGCAATACAAAATAATGTGAAGCTACATACTCTGTGCTGTTCTGAGTTGGCGCCCTGATGTCTTCAGGTGACCTGGTGATTTGTGCCGGCTGTGCAACTCTTGGGTGGGCTGTGCGACACTCGGGTGTCAGGGAGCCGGTGATTTGTTGAATTATGTTCCCCTGTAAATCTTAGTTCCCCCTGCCGCTTGGCTATTTCTGTAACCCACCTCTTCATGCCTCTTCCCTTCAGCTGCATGGAGATCTACATAGCCCGGCCGCTCTTCTAGCTTTGGTGATCTATCACTTAGAGGAACATCTCCTCGTTCTTCTCTATGTGATAGAGCACCAGAGTTAGAAGAATGGAGGAGCAATCACAGATGCGGCTGCTGAGGTCCTAGTCAAGCGTGATCACGGGCAGCCACATCGGCCTGAAACCCGAATCTTTCTCTGAGCTGCGGGTACCTGTTACCTCCCTCTACTTCATGTCCAGTACTTAGGCACTCCCACCTGCTTTAGACCACCTCTGGCTATCCGGACGTCCGGGCTGTGGGAGGAGAGTGGGGGCAGCCAGACAGGGCCAAAGCCGGTGTTCTATAGTTTTCCTCGACCCCATAACATTTCTTCACTGTGTCACTTCTGGTACGGCTATGTCACCTGAATCAGCTGTTTTCCTGACGCCCTTTCTTTATGCGCACCTGAAAGTGACATGGTTAAGAAATGTTGGGTCATGGAAAAGTACAGCACGCCGGTAGCAGAGCGATCCCTCATTACTGCAATCCTGGTAGTTCTGGTACTGACTCCAATCTATAGAGGACTACAAATCCCAGCAATACATTATACAGCAATACAGAATACCACCTGCTATAGAGGACTACAAATCCGAGCAATATATTGTACAGCAATGCAGAATACCACCAGCTAAAGCGGACTACAAATCCCAGCAATACATTATACAGCAATACAGAATACCACCTGCTATAGAGGACTACAAATCCGAGCAATATATTGTACAGCAATGCAGAATACCACCAGCTAAAGCGGACTACAAATCCCAGCAAAACATAGAGCAATGCATGCTGTATTTTTCTTGAAGACATTTCACTGGTCATCCGAAAGCTGGTTGGATGACCAGTGAAACGTCTTCCAGAAAAATACAGGAAGTCCAGTTGCCTTTTACAGATATCCCATGACATGGATAAATGAACCTTCACAGACATAGAGCAATGCAGAATAATTGTATATGAATTGGCTACATACTCTGAGCTGCCACTCTACTCCGGGGTTCTGGCCTGATGTGATGTAAGCAGGCATCGCCTGGCTCCCCAGATGGCTGCTGCGAGGTACCCTGCGACGCTGGACCTAAGACACCCGAGTCAATTTGAAAGATGTAAGTGCCGGCATTGGTTTTAAGTATCTGGACAGAGATCAGATATAACACAGAGTACATTGGTCAGCGGTGTAACACAGAGTAAAGTGACGCAGAGAGCGGAGGCCAGTCAGGTGACGCAGAGGCCAGTAAGGTGACGCAGAGGCTAGTATGGTGACACAGAGCGCAGAGGCCAGTAAGGTGACACAGAGGCCAGTATGGGGACGCAGAGCGCAGAGGCCAGTAAAGGTCCTGTCCCCCTCTCCTAAGATTTACAGGCAGCCAATGGCGGTGCTGCACTCTCCCTCCCAGCCAATAGCAGCTGAGGAGGGAGGAGAAAGACACAAGTGACTGCTGAGGGGGCAGAGAAGCCCGTAAGTGAATCGGGCAGGGAGAAATGTTTTTTTCTTCTTTAGCCTTGCAGCGGCATAGCTGACAAGGGAGAGCAGCAGCGGCGGCTGCTTCCAAAGGGGGATAAGAAGAAGGGAGGAAGAGGAAGTTTCACTGGTGCGGCTGCTCAGATCGGGTTTGACAAGGACCTTAGCAGCCGCACCTGTCAGAAAATTTAAAGTGCCGACTCGGCACTGCCACGAAATGTGTTGTGTCCGGGTGCCCACTTGCGGGGCACCCGGACACAGCACACCAAAACCGGACTGTCTGGGTGAAAACCGGACGGGTGGCAACCCTACTCTTGAATCTTGTATAGAGGAGTAAAAAAAAAAAAAGTAATATTTGTTACTTCTTTGCATAAAAGCACTTACTGTATCTCCATTTATTCTAACTACTAATTCCTGTATTCCTGACTGAATCATGTGCATGGAACACATGTTGGGGGGAATTCATCAAAACTGGAGCAGAGAGAATCTGGAGCAGTTGCCCGTGGCAACCAATCAGCATCTCTCTTCAGTTTGCTCAGGTGAGATTTGAAAATGAGACAGAGAAGCTGATTGGCTGCAGTGCAAATCTGCTCCAGATTTTGTCTGCTCCAGTTTTGATAAATTCCCCCCGTTATGTTTTAATTCCTGCTTTCCCAATCCAATCTATTTTCTCTTGTTTTTCTCAAATGTCCTGATCTTTCTAAACTCTAGTCGCTAATCATTTACATTGGATGACCTCCCTAATCTTTTTGTTGGCCCTTCCTGCCCTTTATGTAATAAGTCCTCTGATTTTCATACCCTCAAATAACATGATGAATCCCTAGGCTGTATGTGTGTGTTTCAAAGTATACTCTTTTTTAGCAATATCTTGTGTCAGATATATTATCAGTACTGTGACAAACTAGGAGCGCAGAGAGAGAGCACACAGAGGCGAATCACACGGGACCCGACTTGCAGGGTGTTTATTGGGGGATTCTGGTATACAAAGCAAGGTACTGAGGCCGGGGGTTATATCCTAGGTGTTGCAGGACAGTAAGAGGGTAAAACCAGAAGGTAAGCAATGAGGCACAGGAAGTAATACGTCCACAGTAAGTGGAATAAATCCACAATGCTAGTAATCCAGGAATCAGAGGTGCTGCAAGAGTTAATCCAAGAGGTAACAAGGCACAATACGAGCAAGTCCAGTATGGGCAGAACTACAAGTCCCAGCAGACCTCAGCAGTAGACTGCAGGGAGGAACAACAGATCACAGCAGATCTCAGCAGTAGATGGCAGAGAAAAACAACATATCACAGCAGACCTCAGCACTAGATGGCAGGAAGGAACAACAGATCACAGCAGACCTCAGCAGTAGTGGAGCAGAACAGACAGGGGTAAGTTTCTATTCCTTTGAATCCGCCAACAGGGCCCAGCCTCAGCGCAGCCTATGGTCTGCCTGTCAGAGAGGAGAACATCAGTTTAGCCTTCCCACCAACCTTACAAAAGTCCTGGGAGGTGCAGGCACGAGAGGGGAGGGAAGGAGAGTATACAGGTTGTTGCTGGGCAACTAGCCTCACCCCCATGTGTCCTTTGTTCAAGTGAGCCTGAATTGGCGGGAAACAGTAGATGAGTACTGGGCATGAACTTACCTCGGGGCCTGAGGTAAGCTCGGGCCCAGAGCGTTTTTTGCAGCATTTTTTTAGATTGCACAAATGTGCCACGCATTCTGGTGTGGGCGATTGAATTGCGGGCGGCATGGCTGCCGTGCCATTGACTTCAATGAACCGCCATGCTCCCTCCTGCCCCTGAATGCAGGAAGCCAGCCGGGATGCCATACAGTGCGTTCCAGCAGCTGACCACTCTGGAACACACTGTTTATAGTGTGAACAAGCCCTGTTCACACCATGTCTGGATCATGTCCAGACCAGAACAGTTTGTTCCCGGACCAGAAAACCATCCCAATGTATCCCTATGATATTTTTGAGCTTTGTTCACACCAGCGCAGTCCGTTCCAAAAAAAAATACTTCTTGTCTCGTTTTCTCTGGTCTGGAATGCATGGAAACTCATAGAAAAACACATTCAAATGCATGCAAATGCGCTGGAATGCCCTCGAACGCACCTGTAAACACATTTTGAGCTACACAAGTGTCAAAACCGTTGTAAATCGCGGCAAAAACGCTGCAAAATGCAATGCACCGCGTTTCAGACCTGGTCCAGAAAATGGTGTGAACCTGGCCTCAATGAGAATCTGTACACAGCAGGCAGAGGGAATGATGTATTAGTAATGAGTCAATCATCTGACCAATCTTTATATAATCTGGGCCTTATAAATTAAAAGGATAACAATCCCCTATATAATAGCAAAGGCACACTGACAGGTCCTCTTTATGGAGATATTAGATATGTGCCGCGAACGAGCACACGAGCACATATAGGCGATCGGCGGGCTATGGACCCGCTGATCGCCTATATGTGAAACACCCGGTACCGGGTGTTCGCATTGGACGGGTCTTTTCTGCCCGTGCGTGCCCGCTAGGGGGCGCGCGCGAGCAGAAAAAAAATGCCGTCTGGAGACGGCAACCCGCAGATGCTGCAGTGCCGTCCGTCCGTTTTTTTTACTACGGGCGGACGGCAAGAGGTTAAAGAAGCAGATTGTACAGCAAAGCAGTTTAGACTTGATAGTGAAAAGAAGCCCAGATACCTAAATGCATGATGGCTGGAAATTGTAAATATGAAAAATCATAACATTATATTAAAAAAAAATTAGTTTTACAGATATGTTTAAATATAATGTCTTAAATGTATTTTGTAATCTAAAACATTGTATATTCAAATATACAGTACACAGAAAACAATACTATATACTGTACAGTATATAATGTTTACTTTTAATACTGATTTATTTTAGGAGATAATACAGCACTGAAAGAAGAATGTACAGAATCTTTATAAGAAATACGTGTACATGTTAGCAAGGTAAATACTGACATTCCTGGCATTGTTATTATCAGATGGATGCTTTGTTATAAGGAATGTAACATGCACGAAGAATTGTCAAGTCGGCAAGTCTAAGGCTGGGCACACACCTTACAACCATCGCAAGACTTTTGTCTTGCGATGGTTGTAAGGTACTTAAAAAAACGTACGATCTGCCTATGTTGCATAGGCAGATCGTACTTGCGATGATCGCAAGCCACGCCCCCTGAGGGGCGGGATTCAGATGACCGCAATGCCGAACGGGCAGTGTGCGCTTGCGCACACCGGCCCGTGCGGCTGTTATCGTACGGACATGCCACAAACCCGCCGAACATCGTACGATGCTCGGCGGGTTTTCAAACATGTCCGTAAGTTTAAAGTCGTGCGACCTTACAGTAGTAGAGGTCGCACGGCTTCCACACACCTTACGAACATCGTACGAATGCGGGATTTCCCGCGATTATCGTACGATAATCGTAAGGTGTGTGGGCACCCTAAGGCAAATCATTTGCAAACCAGAAAACGACTTGTTAACCCTTTTTGATATCTGGATATTTGGATATTTTTATACTGCAGGTAGTAAACCAATGTTTTACATTTTTCTTACTGCACCTGCAAAACACCTTAAGGCTGGGTTCACACCTGGGCGTTCTTAATAGGCGCGTTTTATGCGCGTTTTTGCCCTTGCGTTTGAAGCACGTTTTTCTGTCCAATGAAACGTGCGTCCGACACGCGTTTTTTAACCTCCCTGGCGCTATGATTTTTTTTTTTCCTTTTTTTCCCCGTTTTTTTTTTTTTAATTTTTACTTTTAAACTTTCCGCCGGTTCCGCCCCCCCGCGACGCTCGCAAGGGACAGAACCTGGAAGACGGATGCCGGCAGCGGCCAACCGCTTTGGTACAGAAAATTAACCCCGAGCCACACTCGGAAATACCGAAGGATACACGCTGAAATTTGCCCCGAAAAAGAAAAAGAAGCTCAAGTAATTACGCCCAGGTGGGAACCATGCCCATAGGAATTAATAGGATTTCACTTTTTGAGCGTTTTTCAGCGCTTCGATCAGCACTGAAAAACGCCCACGGGTGAACCCAGCCTAAATATTTTTGCAAAATGTATGAAAGACATTGTCCAAACTCATTCTGCATAGTTATTATACTATACCATACACCTGCAACTGTTGTTTAAAATTAAGTTTTTCATGAACGTTTTTCGTTACAGTTTAGAAATTGCACACAAATAGTATAGTGGCCAGCTGGTAGAACCACAGCGTGTAACAAGGGTCCAAGCATCCAACACTTCCAGAAGTGTGTTGGATGTGTTAAACTACAGTGTGCAGCATCAAAATGTCAAAATTATATAATATGTGGGCCTATTTTAAGGGGTCTATTTATAACCAATTTACAGTATGATTCATCCAAGCTAAGTGCTTGTATGTTCATTCGGCGCGAATAAAGTAACATTTGTGTATCAAATCAAGCTCAATACAAATGGATATACAGGACTTTAATGGTATCCAGTGTTCACACATATTCCTTTTATGATTTAAATATTTATTGTTGAAAGGTTAGAACTCCAAAAAATCAATTATACAAAACATATGCATTTCCAACAATGATCTCCATAAACTGAAGAGTACACCCACACACACGTGCCTGCAAGTTTAGCACCTGTAATGATCAGGTAAGTATAACTTTTTTAGCACCTAGAGACAAACTAGCAGTTAACCCTTGCAGTGCGGGGGTAGCCCCATTTTAAGGGTTGATATAATTTTTCACGGAGTTCTTCTTTAACACCTTCATGACTGAGGCCTTTTTTTTCTTCTTTTTTTTGCACCCATGTTATATTCCACATTTTAGGCCTGCAAATTACGTAAAACCCCCAAACATTATATATTTTCTGAAAGCCAAGACCCTAACGAATAAAATAGTGGCAGAATTATTGCTCTCACTCTGGCGTGGCGTCTCTATCTAATTTTCAAATAGATAGAGAGGAAAGAATAACCGCTAGCAAATCCTACTTATCACTTTAGTTAATAAATGTAATTTTTTTTTTCTTGTAAATGTCTTTATTTTCTCTTGCCTGTTGTATGTGAATACCATGTGCCTATATGCATATATACCTGTAATATGTGATGTAATTAAGGTAGCTGGCATCTGCTTTGTAAACCATCATCTGTTGCTTCCTTCATTTCAAACAATGGTCCAGAATGTTCTGCTTCTTCAGGTAAATTTTGCACTCTATACTCTCTTCAGGTCACTTTGCACTCTATACTTGATGCAAGCATTATGTACCATGGAGCAAAAGAGTCATTCCTGACACTCTTTTCAGGGGAATATGGAGTTTCCAACCTGTTGTGCATAAGCAGTGAAATATGGATTTTAATACCCCCAAAGCATGGGTGTATAGTGTTTCTTGTCCTGTGATGGGCAAGAGTGTAGTGGTGTTCTGGCAGTGTGGCAGGGTATCATGCAGATGTCACGGAAAATGGTTGTAGTGCATATCCTGTCTTTGGAGAAGACACACAGGCACGTGTTGCATTAATATGTTCAAAAGAACAGTTTCTATTGTTTATTGCATCACCGATAGGTGCTGTTAGCAATGTAATATATTCTTTTCTAAAATAGTCAATACAATGCTAATTATAGTACAAGTGTCCCTGCTCCCTGCCCCTGCTACACTTTACTCTGTGGCCTGTGTATAGCTCGACATGTAGCTAACCCCTCCTATGCAGCAATAAGCCAGACTGGATGACATCTTCAAGCTATGTTAGGAAAACAGGGTGGGTAAAACTAGTGAAAAAGAACATACAAACATAATATATCAATATATAATGAATTGATAGCTCCCAAATATAAAGAGAAAACAAGTTCGTCCCTACCAGTGATGCTGCTGTATGGGGAATTTGGGCATTTACTCCAGACATGTACTCAGGGTGGCATTCGATTCTTTTTTCCTTAGTTCCAAGATGGAGTCTGAATTCCCAAAATACACTCCTTCCTTTCTGCATTGGCTGAGAACTTATCATAGGAAAACCACCTGCTTTGCTGTAAAAAGAAATGTTTCTCTAAAGCACCATCTTGTGGCTGATTTTAAGAAGGCCGGTAGGCAGGGCAATAAATCTCTGCCTGTGAGCAGAACAACAAGCCTGCTGCACAAGGTGCAACAACTGAATGGTGAAAAAGAACTTTCCCCAAGTACACTTGTCCAAGCATACAATGCTTCCAAAAACATGATACCGTTATAAGTACATTTTATATAAAGGGTGAATGTTCTTGCATGCTTTTTCATTATTGCCATGGCCATTCATAAGCAGACTTGATCATTAACAGACAAAAGTTCTTACTGTCAACATGGGCCAAACAACTTGTTGACTAATATACTTGATTAAATGCACTTAACTGACCTCAATATTTGGCCTCAAAGGCAAAATGGTACAATCGTTTTACATTGATGTTCATATTTTTTTCTTATCTACTCCTGTTTGCAGGAGTAAAAAGAATGTTGTTCGATTCAACTCTTTGGTTATTATTATATTATTATACAGGATTTATATAGCGCCAACAGTTTGCGCAGCGCTTTACAACATAAGGAAGACAATACAATTACAATACAATTCAAGACAAGATGGTAAGGGGGCCCTGCCCATGAAGGCTTATAATATAAACGGGAGGGGCCAGTGATATATGATGAGGTTGAAAATGTTAAAAATGTAAATAAAATTGCTGATAAAAACAAAGGAACAGAAAACTGGTGGCACTGACCTAAGTACAGTAATGTTAGGTTCTTTAATATATTATTAGAAAGTAATGCACTTACATAAATAAAAAGTTCTGTGGGGTCGATCCTTAGTCATCTGCATGTGGAGGGCAACACCCAACTTCTAGACTCTTCTGAGCCTGTAGACTGTAGGAAATCACGGCCGCTGTGAATAACACCACTCTCCTCCTCTTGACCCCTCCACAGGGAGTCTAGCTGCAGAGGATTGAGGATCAACCCCACAAAACGTTTACTTGCCACATGACAAGTGATATCTGTTATATATCTGTGTTAGTGCATAAACCCTTTGGGCAAGAAACAATTGTAGAAATAAAGAAAGGATTAAACCTTTAATTACACAACTCTTTTGACTCTACATTGGCAAACAGCATATGTCCAATCTAAAGACCATTATCCAGGAATATTTGACAGGGAAACCCATACACCAATCTTTAGAGTACTTAATACCTTTAAAGTGCATTCAATTTGACAGGATTTAGCATAACAAAGTCAACTATCCACAACATTAATCAGGGAAATATAACCATGGTATGGGTTTCCTTGAAAAATGTTGTTGGGTAGGTGACTTTATCCTGTAAAATCAAATGTGCTTCAACATTCTACTGGGGCAAATACAATTAGAAATAATGTTACAATCGCACCACTAATGTTACACGTGCCTTCACAAGGTAGGTTACATTCACCCATGAAAGACAGATTCAATTACAGAAAATACATTTTCTCCAATAAATAATGTCTTTTCAAAGGTGTTATTTGCAATATATGCACAGCAAATTGTTTATAAATAGACCCCCAAACAGTCCATTTAATTAGTATCCAATTAGGCAGGCCCTAATACTGATTTGATACACCTTTTTCATTTCACCAGTATGTTCCATTAAATTTAAAAAAACTTTTTTTATATATTTTAAGGAGTATTTGAAGCAAAGATCAAATGCATTCATTTATGGGAAACATTTATTATTTTAATTAACCAATAACTGACACTAAATAAACACATTTAAAACACAAACCCTATTAATTGGAATGAGGAGGTGGGAGTCTGCAACAGAATTAAAAATATAAGAGTGAAATGTTTAGTTTTGCACACAGAATAAACAGCATACTGAAACATTAACATTTATTTAAAAAAGTTTTGCATTTGCATAATCTAATTTACATTAATGCATCACTCGAGTGAAGAATCTGAAGGGACCTTGTGCTCTTTATGCTTTTCATGCTGGAAATACTGACCCCCACTATCACTAGAAAACCTTGTCAACGATTTAACCCTTTCACTGCTGGATTTTGCACACATGTTAAAATGCACATTTTAGGCCATAAAAACTGTTTGAAGCCCCACAAAATTATGTATTTTCTGAAAGCGGAGACCCTGGAAAATAAAATGGTAGCAATTATATGTTTTCATTCCACACAATATTAGCGTAACAGTTTATCAAACATACATTTTCTGTTAAAAACATGCATTCAAATTAATTTTAGTACACGCAAACACAATATAATATAACATTTTTGGCAAAATGTTAAAGTTGAGCATTGAATAAATAAATGCCCAACATGTCAAGCTTCAAAATTGTGCACACCCACAACGGCAAAAAACATCAGTACCAAAGATTAGCCATAGGCAGCCCTTCTAAAGCCTTTACATCAGCCTTCAACACTTTAGAGATAACTGTGAATAATGGCCCAATAATTATTACTCTCACTCCGGAGTGTGCGGCTCTACCTAACGTGCACGATGCAAACATCCTTTTCCTATGTAGGTGCACCAGATGAATGAGTTTATGTTAATATAAACGATTTAACTTTATTTATTTTTTTACACTTAACATTATTGCTATCATGTAGTGGGGTAACATAAGGGACATAAGGGGTGTTTGTACTCCATTCAACCTAATCAAACACAGATTGTGCTAGATTTGCTTCATTCCCCAGCCACAGCTGCCAGGCATTGACAGCTCTGAAACAGGCAGAGACAAAATCCTCCTCAATTCTGGGTTCATTCATTCCTCTACTCTCCCTGTCAACACCTGCCATGCTGGTCCCAGAGCCCAGAGCCTGGGATACACTGCGGGGGGTGGCGCGGCATGCTGCAGGATTACTGGAAGTGATTGGGTGGCTTTACAGCCACCCAAATATTTTCCAGTACAAAGCCAGCAGTTGGCTGAATAAATGTAAACTGACTGCCAGCCATACCTCTAAGGCATCTCCTTAGGGATTGGTTGAGTGAGATAAATACCCATAGCGTTGACCCTCCTGCGTTGCTTGCTAGAGCCTCCTCCCAGCAGCAGCCGGAAGCAATCAACCCACCAGGCTTCAGGGAACACCTGCAGAACACAGAAAAATAGATGCTAAATATGTCAGATACAACTGAATAGGGTGGGTTCGCTACAAAGATATATTAGTGTTGGCTACCTGATATTTGTGTTGCTACCTGCAGCCCTGGATCTGTCTCTGGCTGAACATACATATCTACCCCATGTCAGCTCAAGCTCAGTAGCGTCAACATACCTCACAACTTTCCGAGATGAGAAAGAGGGACACCTCTTAGTACAAAGTATGTAGGAAATGACACACAACCTGCCAAACGCCCAATTTCAGGAACCATACAAAATTAATATGTAAAAATAAATTGGTAAAACCTACTAGTGTTTTTTTATACTGTCTTTTCAAAATGAGTGCAATAAATTAAATGTTGATTCAAAGCTCTAGTGTAAAAAAAACATTGTTAGTTAAACAGTACATAGTAATTTATGATTCCTTCACACTAAGGTTAAGGAGCGTTACAGCATGTATTCACATTCATTCAGTCCAAGCGGGCAGCCAATGCGAAGCAACGAACAAAATCTGAACCTGCCACATTTTTTTAAATTACCACACACCACAATGAATGGCATATGCATTGCTGTGCACTGTAGTGTGGGTGTGCTACAGGCTACTTTACTTGTAAATGGTGGTGTATTTCTGAATGAATAGCACCACAATACACTGCACATCAGAACGTGGGGTGATAAATCTAATTTTACAGCTTGTTACTGCAACAAATGAATGCAAAGCCAATATAAATGTTTTCTATTTCTTTTGCTAGCTATACAAGCTCCCAAAAAACAGAGAGAGGCAGTTATGTGCACGACTGTTATTCATAGTCTATAACATGCTGGGATCAAGCTGTCCACCCACTACTGGAAGAAGAAAAGAAAGACAGAAGTGGCCCCAATTATTTATTTTTTAAACTTAAAATGTTAGAGGCAAAATCTAGTATATCTATAGGGAAGAAAATAATATTTCTTTATTAGTACTTTAGACAAAGCACACTTTTAGTTATAAATATATGCTCTATGAATAGATAATTACCTATGTCTTCTTTCTGTTTTGCAAGTGCTTCCTCTTTCCATTTAATTTGTTTAAGCCTTTCAGATGCATGAGGTGTTGAAATCAGTCTGCAATAAGCAATCTGTTGATTGCAGATGCCTTTACAATTTCAAGAACTTGGATTTCAAACCTTCATTAGTGTTTCTCCTAGAGCTTATATTATAAAATAAATCAAGGGCACATAGATAGCCTAATACTGTATAAGTTTACTAGTGATTGTTATGTTTGGAGTTTCCCTTTAAGAGCTACAAGCAGGGGCTAAAAAAATCCATAGCATATAGTGTCCACTGTCATTCCACTGCTTCCCTAGGGAATTTGGGTGGCTTCAGATCAACTTTTATCTGCAATACACTGCATCCACAACACACAGAAACCACCTCACAGAGCCAGTGAGAAGGTAGTATGAATGGACAAGGTTTCTGAAGCTTGCTCTGTGTAAAAAAAAAATGTATCTCTTACTTCAACAACCACTTTAAATGTTAAAGAAGAACTATGAGATGAGTGATTTCCACTCACCTCATAGTTCTAGCCGACCTGTGACAATGAGACTGTCACAGGTCGGCTCAGTAGATCGGGAGGTGAGCGAACACATACCGGGTTCGCTCACCTCTCGATCCTGTCACGGCTCTCTGCCAGCGCTGACTGGCGGAACGGACGGGGGAGGGGGCGGGTACAGCTGGCTCTGCCTCTAGATAGGCAGAGCCAGCTGTCACTCACGCAGCTGGGCGGATCCCGACGTCCAGGTCGGGATCCGCTCCGGCTGCGGCGTCTCAGTATACCGCGAGCTGTAGCTCGCGGTATACTGAGCTTAGAGTAACGGGAGGACGCTAATTTGTGTCCTCCCATTACCCTAAGGAGAAACTATGGGGAAAAACACTGACCCCATAGTTCTCCTTTAAGACATTCACTAGTAATATCAAAACATTATAATAAGTCAAGTCATATAATCATACATAAGCATACATGATAAAGAGATGATAACACAGATAAACAGATGATGGTACATACATACATATGTATATACATACATACATACATACATAATGGTTTATAGTCTTTATAGTTGACCATACCCTATACCCTATCCCAGTGAACATCCGTTGTTCACGCATTACCATTCTTTTCTATATCACAAGATATATAGTGCAAGAACACTTTACAAAGCAACATCATTATAAGGGTGGGACTGTTGTTTGGGTTTCATAAAGTGGTGGGTGATATTTAAACATTAATTAAAAATAGGAAATGTTTTACCTATTCTCTCCTATTTGTAGAGTGATAATAACTAGTTTAAAAACTTCCAAATTAACATCTAACCATTTAGCAGGCCTATTGAGGATCTATAGCTTGGTGATAATTATTTGATACCTTCTAAGAGCCATTCATCTCTATACATAGCTTTAAGGTTAAATAGGTTGATAACAATGTTGCATTTGATTTGGATTTGTTGGGTTTGTATTAAGCAGTTTGTGTTTTTTTACCTAGAGATGGGAAGGCGTGGGGGAAAAAACATGGCAAAATTGGGGGGGAAATGTTTTTTTCCTGTTTTTTTTTCCAAAGCTGTTTTTGTTTTTTTCTGGAAATTTTGCAATAAAAAAAAGGAGTGTGGAATATGTTCTTCAACAATGATAAACAATATATATTTCACATGGTATTCAAACTATATAACATGAAGACCTTAATGAAACATTTCTCAGACTATGTAATGTCTGAAATTATTGCACATTCTCTCAGCTGAAGACAAACAAATCCTGGAATAGAATTCAAGCAACACTACTTCTCAATACAGTTCTCAAACTCAAAAAGAAATTTGTATTTCTGCCACTAGGGCACTGCAGAGGAAAGGCTCCAGTTTAGATAGCCTGTTGTTGATATGATAGTAGATGATAGTTTCTGTCCTCTCAGGCCTTAATTGACAGGGAAGAGGGTACATTTATCTGACAAATTAGTTTATCTTAACCACTTGCCGTCCGCCCGTAGTAAAAAAAACGGACGGACGGCACTGCAGCATCGGCGGGTTGCCGTCGCCAGACGGCATTTTTTTCTGCTCGCGCGCGCCCCCTAGCGGGCACGCACGGGCAGAGAAGACCCGACCAATGCAAACACCCGTTACCGGGTTTTTCACATATAGGCGATCAGCGGCTCCAAAGCCCGCCGATCGTCTCTATGTGCTCGTTTCCAAAGCAAACATTTCCACAGTGCAACTTCTGCTGAGAGCAAAGCTGCAATTAGCAAATATAAAATACAATTTTAAAAAGCAAGTTTCGTTTATTTACTTAATGAGCTTTACTTTTATTTCAAGCATAATATTTTCAAATACACTGCATCTCACGTTCCCAGTGTAACAACATTACTTTCAATTTGTAAAAATACTTCACACTTTTTTTTTTTCTGAACATTTTAATTTTTTCCCGGAAAAAAACAGGGAAAATGTTTTTTTCTCATGGCTTCAAAATATCCAGAAATGTTACATCTCTATTTATACCTAGTGTGGCCCCAAAACATTGGTGCCACTTTCCTTGCCTTTATGCTGCTGTTAGCACATTAAGGATTTCTATTACATTTAGGATATTATTGGAATTCTGGTGATTAGGGCTCTAATGTATGTTACTGTTTTGATGCAATATAAGATTTAGGATTTTGTGAATTAGTCTACCATAGTCAGAGGTCTCATGGGGAGAGGGGTTGTGATACCCCAGCATCCAATGCCAGCCCATCATCAAGTAATTAAACATTACTAGGATTGTAATCATTTCATGCAAATCACAATTTAACACCTCTATGTTAACAAGGGAAATATGCACTGATGAGTATGCATCTGCGGGATGAGATGATTAGACAAAGTGTTAGCTTTTCCTACTTAGCTAGAATGGTTTTTATCCTGTCAATTGATATGCATCTATTTATCACAGTCAAAAACTGCAATTCCAAAACAGTTTATAATTCCCATACCTTGCATTACATGACCATAACATTTAATGCAAAAGATTAGTTGTACAGAAAGATTGTAAAACCTTAGGATATGGGAGGACCAGAACTTTTCAGATATCTGATGCTTGGTCTCTAAACCTAGATAAGTAAGAGTCAAAATCAATAAGCATAATTGCACATATGTAATAAATACTGCAAATCTGCTTTTTGCTATAACTATACGTCCCTATGTAAACTTGCTTAGCATACCACCAAGGGGCCTCACTCCTTATTGGAACCCCTGGACAGAGTACTTGGCTTTTGACTAGTTGCCAGTTTTGTTAGTAGAAAATCAGAGCTTTGCTTCCTCATGTCAGAGCTGGCCCCTTGATAACTGGTGCTCTAATGACTGGGGGAAAAATGGCCAAGGAAGTACAGATCAACAGAATGAATGACACAGGGAGATCCTTGCACTGCAGGTACAACTTCCACTCCAGTAATGAGAACAGTGAGTGAGTAGCAGTAAGTCTCCAAATCTCATTAGACTAACAGCCAGATGATCCCACACTGCAGATGCACAGCAGTGCTCTGCTATTTTTAGTAGAAATTAAAGACAAAAGGTAAACCTTTCAGTGTACTGTTTAGGCACAATTATTATTTCTAGATGTTCCCTATAAAACAGCACATCTGCACTTTTTGAATTCAGGTCCACTTTAAATACAAGTCAATTAATATACTATTATGTTATTGGATTGTGGAGCACCTGAAGAAAACCAGTGCAATTATATTTAACGTAAAAAAACTCAACACAGGTGATGTCCCTGGAGGGAACTGAATCCAGGGCTCCAGCACTGCAACACAAAATCGCAAACAATTATTCTTAATATACAAGCTGTATATGTGGAAGAAATGCTGTAAAAATATAAATAATATTCTTATTATTTGACCCAGAAGAGCATAATCAGTAAATGTGACCCAGATATGTAGACATTTAACACAACTAGAATGTTTCCTCTTTTGCAAACTGAAGATATACAGCAGCAAAAATTGCTTGTAGTTAACATTCATCAGCTTTGTTTTTGCATTAGCTGTCATATGAAAAGTAATTATTCAGAATCCCTCTAACAGTATATCCTAGGTAGAATTCCAGACATTGAGAACACCGCCAGAAAGTATCTTTGCAAGAAATAACACAAAAGAGAGTGATACCGTCTGTCTCTTTAGAAGTGTGAAACTCCTGCTTGAGATGATATGATGAAGCTGTTGTAGAAGTATTATCCTCAAAGTGCAATTGGATAGAGCACTGAGACAGTTTCACACACTCCACAGAAGCATTGAGCAGACAATTTTCTTTGAAGATGTTTTATTCACCGTGTTGTGAATAACTTACAATATTTAAGGAATCCACTAATTGATGGTCTATGACTCTATCGCTATACTGCATAGAACTTTTTTTACCTTTTTTTTTTTTAAATCTAAATCGGCCATTGCATAATATTGTTTTACATTTTGAAACCATTTACATTAAGTGCCTGTTCACAAAATAGCGTTGCACCTAACGTATAGTATTGTTTAGCACAAGCTTGGCCCAGTGGGAGATTCCTCCATCCACACAGTTTAGCATAGATGGAGGAATCTGTTGCACTTTTTCCATCTGACCATAGAAAATCTGCAGAAAATCTATAGGTGTATGGCCAGGTTTAGACTGTATTTTTGTTTTCAGAGGAAACCTTCATACAACTGTTGTGGCTGCTACTTTCAACGGTCAATTCAGGCCTATTACCACTCGATAAAAAATCAGTTGTACACAGCGTACCTGGCGGAATGCACTACTTTTTTTCACTCTGGAACGCACCGCAATTGGTCTGAACTAGTAAATGTTTTAAATAGATGACCAATTCACTTTAAAATATAACACAATTTTGAACAGCTTTGCAAGTATACCTTACCTCTGTTATTTCTTTCCCTTCTCTTAGGATCTGCCATCACAACAGTACCTATTACAATTATCTAGATGCAAAAAAAATATATGCAATATATGCATAAAGATATAAGCAGTCCAAGACTTCTACATGCCAATATTGCATCCAATGTAACTGTAGACTGTGAAGACTTACTCTGGCCATGTCCTATATATGAGATTATTATGATAAAGAATTGCTGTCACATAAAACAGATACTATCTGTCACGTACCTGGTATGGTCTGAATGATGAGGGAGGCTCCTTTTGTAACTCTCGTCAGAGCACCCCTGGAGATGGCACAGGTAGCGCACGGACAGAGAGAGACACCAGTGCCTGTGGATGCTGATCACCTGCTGGTAAGGATAGAGAAGCCGGATGCAGGATGCCAGATGCAGGAAGCCAGATGCAGGATGCAAGATGCAGGATGCAGGATTCAGGCGGACTGGGTCAGTGGCTGGCAGGCCAGGAGAATACGGATGGTAGACGTGGTCAGTAGAAGCCGGGTCAGAACCAAACAGACAGATCGGAGCCGAATCAGGAGGCAGGAGAATAGTCAGACAAGCCGAGGTCAGAAGGCAGGCAGCAGACAGCAGGAAACAGGAGCAAGCTGGGTCAGTCACAGGATTCAGATACAGGAACACAGGTACAGCTGAGATCTTCCAGCAACTATCAGTTGCTGCTTGAGGTTTAAATAGGCCGATTGGGGCCAATTTGTGCACTGGGCGCGTGCGCGCGCACACGTGCACATTGCACGCGCTTATGCGCATGCTGCACATCTGCTCGTCTGTCACTATGCACGTTTCTGCGTGCCATAGTGCGTGTAGTAACTTGAGCCCTCCTCATGCTATGGGCATTAGTTCTACGTTCCTGCCACTATCACATCAAATAGTGACTGAGTAGATCATCATTACATCTAAAACAGATGTACATTTAATAACCAGTTAAGCTCCAAGTCATTTTCAGATTACAGCTATGTGCCTATTAATTCTGCACATAATGTATTACTTACAGAAGCAATATATACAGTATGTATAAATGTTTTTTATTCTTGTTAAACTTGTATTTTCTTTTCCAAAATGCTATAATCTATCTATCTATCTATCTATCTATCTATCTATCTATCTATCTATCTATCTATCTATCTTTCTCTTAGATGCCTGCATCCAATCAGATTGTTTAGGTATTTTGAGAGCCACTGGGGCCGACTAGCAAGATACTGAAGCTTGGCCCAGTGGGAGATTCCTCCATCCACACAGTTTAGCGTAGATGGAGGAATCTGCACTTTTTCCATCTGACCATAGAAAATCTGCTGATAATCTATAGGTGTATGGCCAGCAACCTTCCTATAGCTGTTGTGGCTGCTACTTTCACCGGTCAGCTCTGGCTTCCTTCAGCCGAAGCTCTGACAGTTCTGAGCTACGGCCGAAAGAAATCGATGAGCAGGATCGATGCCTGGTTATCTGGGGGTGATAGTGAGGACGCTAAGGTGAGTGAAAAGCACTCACATCATAGTTCTCCTTTAAGGGTTAGGTGGGACAACTGGTGGCTAGTGACTCTTAAGGCCTGGCTAGTAGCTCAGGACTTGAAATTTTGAGCCCTGCTTTAGAATCAGGTATGGCAAAAGAAAGTATAAGCCCATCCATCAACATAATTTTAGTGATTTGTATAAACTAAAAGCAAGGCATGATGGGATGGGTTGATTCCAAAAGGGATATACTGACTGTGGCCATATTAACTACATGATTTGTCAGGATGTGTGTATGTTTTTTGGCTGGGAGGTGGTAGACGTGATGCAAGTATGATGCAGAACCAATATATATGTCTTTTTTATATGCAGTGGATGGGTAATGACAACCTCACACATACACAGAACTCCCTATTGATGAGTTTACTCACTGATGCAATCCCAAGGAAAGAGGAATAAGATGATATACTTAACTTATTTCTTGTTTGCCAGGCAGTCAGTATTAATCAGATGAAACAATGCTTGGCAAAATGTAAATAAAACTCCAGCAGCAGTTCATTTTAACGTGTTTATGTTTTTTACAGAATTAACTTAAAGTACGTGAAGAATAAATAATGTTTTGGAACACAAAACCATCAAAAGAAATCATTGCGTGTCCCCAAAATGCAATATATATGTATATAGTTAATATATCTTATGTAAATGTCTTCCATTTGCTACTCCCCTAGATATTTTCGCAAGGATATGTGTAGATCATCACACATGTCCTTCTCTCCCCATAGTATTATTCTGTTTAGCTGTAATTAGAACATGTAATTTTCAAGTCTTTTTATTTTCAGTTTCATATGAGAAAACCCATACACTGCAAACTGAGAATAGCCTAAAAAGGTTCTCACAAGGCGAACCTAATTAAAACTGGGAAAAAATCAGATCATTCTGTTAAATTAGAGAAGTGTTTTAAATGTTTTTTTGACCGTGACTTGCACTCTTTTCTTTTGATATATAATCCCTTATGAATCTTTTAGGATTGTGGTTTTGAAGATAAAAATTCAAATTAAAAATAATTACTTGACATATAAAAGTTATATAATGAATTTATAGACATGGGTTAGACTGATTTCCATTCATATTTTTTAACATTGTATCAATAAATGAAATCTTATTGTTTTGCTTGCATTAATACTGAACATGAAGAAATATTGTTGTTGTTTTTTTTACATTTGATAATATGCACATTTAGACAATACATTGTCTTTTAAAATGCGTAACTGCTCAGTCCTCCCAGTCTTATACTCACCTGTCTCCCATGCAGCAAAAAATCTCTGCATAGATATCTTGCCAAAATCCTCCTAGTAGGCCCATGCATGCACTTTGAATCATTCTTATAAAGAGTAAGGGCTGCTCACACTAGCCCATCTGCTAATGCATTTTTGCATGCGGGCTGTTGCTTGGGGCAGACCAGCAGTGTGCGTTCTATCGTACATTGGCAGAGCTCTAACTGTTTACATGTTTCTTCTTTTTAACTTTATGTGGTGTGTACACTGCTTTCAGGTCCCCGCACAGTAGCGTGATGCGCTGGGGGGCTGTGCTTCAGCCTGCGGTGGTATCAAGTTTGTTGTGATAAAATACAGTACGTTTGCATTTTATTGCTCAGCATGTTCGGCCGACCCGAAGTGCAGAAGGAGTTCAACTCAGCCGATCCAACATCTGGATCGGTTAAGCCAAACCTCCCGCAGGCTACTCGCTGCTGTTCAGTCTATTTTTACAGATGCCGAACAGCAGTGAGTAAATAGGCGGCAATCGGCTCGGCTGTTCTGCTTGGTCCCTCTGTGGGACCGAGCAGAACAGGAAAATAGTTAAAAAAGTAGAAAAAAATTGTAACCGTTTGGCGGAGCTAGCAGTGACAGCTAGCTCCGCCCAACTGTTTTCTATTGGCCGGGCGGTTCTGCTGCCGTAAAAAAAAAAAATCCCCATAGGAAAGCATAGCTAGATTCCTATTGGCTATTTCATTTTGCAATAGCCAATAGCAAACTAGCCATTGCAACTGCCCTCTGCTGCTGTCAATCACCATATGGGGACCTGATGGAGAACTGCAGCCGAAGCTACGGCCAGATCCTTTGGCAGCTTATTGAATGGACCCCATAATGAAATAGTCACTAGATGCACAAGCAGATGTGGTGATAGAAAATAGCACTTATTATATCAGGTTATTAAAAGGTGGATATTTTCCTACAAGCAGAGCCTAAGAAACATGAATATTAACGGTCTGCTGAAACTGAAATGACAAGACTTGAAAATGGCATGTTCTCATCACAGCTGAACAGAATAATAATACTATGTGGAGAATAGTAGATATATCATGATCTACACATATCCTTGTTATCCAGTTAACAATGGTAAACATTTACCAAAGAATGAAAACAAATTAAGGCGATTTGTGATTTTTTTCAGGTTTTTTTGGGATGAATTTAATGTGTTTTTGCAACATGAAATGATATCTAATTACTTTTTATCTGTATGTATAAACTAGTCTCTATCTATCTATCTATCTATCTATCTATCTATCTATCTATCTATCTATCTATCAAGGTTTTGGACAGTGTTCAAAAGTAACCCCACAAACCCAGATCTTGATCATTAACTGGTAAATATGCATACAACACTGATTAAAAATAGAAAAGATCTCTGCTTTCTTTCACATTCTAGATTTATTTGTTGACATTTTCCACTGCCATTTTCAGATGTATTGCTACTTGATTAAAGATTCCATTTTCTTGCATTCTGGTGTGAATGAGTCCTAAATAAACGTCTGAAAACCCCATATGTATTGCTCAAAAACTTAATGAGGTATTTCCTATGGATCCAGAATCACTTGACTTTTCACTCTTCACTGTATTCTCACACCAGCATAAGACACAAGATGCAGTGCAGAGTCTATGGGGTTGATTTACTACAGGCAAATAGGCTGTTCACTTTGCAAGATAACTTTACCTTAGCTTAGTTAATATGGTGAAGCTCTGCTGACTTCCATCATCCAATCATGTGCAAGCAAAAACTTGCATGTGGTTGGGTATTCTTTGCATAGTGCATTTTCTCCACATTCACTAAGCTAAGGAAAAAAGTAGATGGCCAATTTGACTTTACTAATTCAACCCCTCTGACTTTAATACTTTAGGTTGCTGAAAATAAACAAGTATGCAGATATGTATACTTTTTCCAGGTCAGTGTCTTAAAAGTACTAAAGCTAAAAGGGTTGATTTACTAAAGGCAAAAAGGTTGTTCACTCTGCAGGGAAATTTTCATTTTGCAAGGGAATTTTACCTTAGCTTAGTGAGTGAGTTGAAAGTTCACTTTGCAAATAATACCCAATCGCATGCAAGAAAAATGTAAAAACAGTATGGGGTCTATTCACGAAGCAGCCGAAGGATCTAGCTGTAGCTTCGGCTGATCCTTCGGCTAGCTTCGGCCCCAGGACCCCTTCAGTTCAGTAGAACCGAAGGGCTGCTGTACGGGCTATTCACTATAGCCCGTACAGCTCCCGAAGTGGGTCGGGCAGCTCAGTCGAGCCGAAGGCGAAGGAGCCGTTGACATGGAACCGTTGGCTGCCGTCAGAATAAAAAAAAACAAAGGGGTCTATTCACAAAGCTGCCGAGGGCAGCCGAGTGAATGACCGATCAGAAGTGAAGTGAGCCGAACACCGCTCGGCTATTCACTTCAGGCTGGTACGGCTGATTTCAGCCGTATATCGGCTGAAATCAGCCGTACATCGGCTTGCTTCGTGTGGCTTCGGATCAGCCGAACATGCTCAGCATGTTCGGCTGACCCGAAGTGCAGAAGGAGTTCGACTCC
>NW_017306363.1:548124-552819 GCF_000935625.1 Nanorana parkeri
ACTAGCTATTGCCCCCGCCCACTGCTGCTGTTAATCACGTCCCCTCTAGTGATTGGCAGCAGCAGGGGGCGGGTGCAATAGCTAGTTTGCTATTGGCTATTGCAAATTGAAGTAGCCAATAGGAATCTAGCAATGCATTCCTATGGCGAAAAATTATTTTATTTTTTTTTGACGGCAGCAGAACCGCCCGCCAATATAAAACAGTTGGGCGGAGCTAGCTGTCACTGCTAGCTACGCACAATCGTTTTTTGGTTTTTTTTCTACTTTTCTAACTATTTTTGTGGCACCGAGCAGAACAGCCGAATGCCGCTCAGTGGCATTCAGCTATTTACTCACTGCTGTTCGGCATCTATAAGAATAGACTGAACAGCAGTGAGTAGCCTGCCGGAGGTTCGGCTTAGCCGATCCAGATGTTGGATCGGCTGAGTCGAACTCTTTCTGCACTTCGGGTCAGCCGAACATGCTGAGCATGTTGGCCGACCTGAAGCCACACAAAGCTACCCAAGGTAGGGCTGATTTCAGCCGATATACGGCTGAAATCAGCCGTGCAAACCTGAAGTAACTGAACAGCGTTCGGCTCACTTCACTTCAGGTCAGTCGTTCACTCGGCTGCCTACGGCAGCTTAGTGAGTAAACCCCATTGTTTGCTTGCACGTAGTTGGATGATGGAAGTTAGCAGAGCTTCACCTCCATTCACTAAGCTAAGGAAGAAATCCCATTACAAAGTAAAAATCCCATTGCATAGTGAACTGCCTATTTGCTTTTAGCAAATCAACCCCAGAGGGTCAGTGTGACAAACTGGCAACTAGCAATTGCAAAATGAGACATGTTTATTTTAGGAGAGATTTCCTTTGAAGCTAAGCTGTAGGCAGATATAAAAGACACATTATTGCAGCTCTATAATTATTGCATCCTCAAATGAATTGTTTATGCAAGCAGTGAAAGTCCCTGAACTTGACTTGGTATAATTTGCAAAAGTTTTGGTCTTAAAGGATAAGACCACTATAGAAGTCACATTATAGACCAGAGTCGTTCAATTTTTTGTAAAAAGAAATAATCTTTATTCTTAAAACCTTTAAATATACATATAAATATATTAAGTAATTCCTTCACCGCACCAAAGGACACCTCTGGGTAAAATGTCAACGTTGTCTATTCACACACACACATTCATACACACCCACTTAGCCCACCTAATTTGCTCAAAATTCTGAAACTTGATGTCTTTATATGACTATCATTAAGAACAAAGGGACCTGATTGCTGTATCTTCACCAATGCACTAGAGGATAGATGTTGTCATAACTTTTCTTTACCTGATCATTTCTTCAAAGATGCAAATGTATTTCATCTTTATCATTCTCCTGGTTAATGTAGCATTCATTAATGCAGAGCATAAACTTGCTTCCTTGTTTTGTTATACATTGTAACCAGTACACACTGTACAGATGCACTTTCTCCGCTTTTAGTGTCACAGTCCCGCAACATGTAATTACTTTCTCTGTGCTAGGTGTTATGTCAGATTCACATCTCCTAGTTAGATTTAATATTTTCCTTTACTTCCATTATTTGCCATTCAGGTTTATACATTGATAGGAGCCTCAAGGTAATAGATCGCTGCTAGCCCGCTGATGAGCCTCAAAACTTCTCAGATATTGCATTCACTGGCTTAATCTTTGACAAGTCCACTAACAGCTTTCATTGATATCCAGTTGCAGTACCAGGCACATTCAATCATTGTATAAGATCAGATAAGTTCATGAAAGAGTTCTTAACAGCTGGCAGTTAGTTTAGCAGCTCAGCTCACGGAGGAGAAGAGATTTCAGAAGCTGTTCATCATCATTCATTTGAAGGATTGTTGTTGTTGCTGCTCTTGTACATATCCTCTATTGCAACATTTCTCGGCCTATGCATCGCAGATCATCCTTTGGCATTTTCCCAAATGGTCATCCTATATGTGTGATGAGCCGAGGGTTGACTGGTGTGTACCCGACGTCAACGCATTTCACCCCTCCCACAACGGGGCTTTGTCAGGATGTAATAGGAGAGCATTGTAGCTTCCTTTCACTGTCCAGTCACAAGGTGGGGGTGTGCAGTGAAAGTAAAACAGCGGCACAGAAAGATCAGGCCTTTTCTTCTGCCAGGCAGCTGTGTGGCAGAGCTGTGTAAATTACAGGACTGGATAGAGTGAAATGCAAATCATTTTGGCAGGTAAGACTCAGTTTGTATTTCATCTGTGTATTAGGTTGCTTGTCTGGTAGCGCAATGTTCCTGCTATGCATGCATGATAAAATCTGATTTTATGGGAGTAATTTTGATTTATATTGTGAGCCTTTCCAAGGTACAGAACATGCAACAAAAGATTCAGCCACCTGGCTAACAGTAGTTGTTCTGTCTCACCTTGCCATACACAGTTGAATTTGGGGGCTCTGTCTCTAGACCCAGCTACACACAGATTGCAGGGCACCAGTAGACTTTTTACAGGATAAAACAGCATTTCTGAACCCTTTTTAAGTCATGTCACTCTTCAAAAGTATGCAAAATCTCGAGGCACCCTAGGCTACAATGTAAAAAAAAACAGGTGTGGTCCCTACAAAATCTATACCATACCCTTATTCAAGCAGTCTGTTATGGATTTTAAGAGAGAAGACCCCACAAAAAAGTTGGGATGCCCCCCTCCCCTTCATTTTCGTGTTCCCCCTTCACATTAGGAGCCTTTTTCACATCAGAACCCCCCTTCATATCGGAGTACTCTTTTACATCAAGAGCCCCTTCCTTTCACATCGCTCACCTCCTCTCACAATTGGAGCCCCTTTTGACATCAGAGCCCTTCTTCATCTGACACATTTTATGCATGCTGTGTGAAAATTTAAAGCACCCTGAAGAATCCAGAAGGCACCCTGATTGAGAAACGCTGGGCTAAAACACCCCTCCTCTAGTCAGGCATTTGTGGCCTCCCACCGAAGTACCAAAACACAGTTGGAGTCTGCTTTTTTTGTTTATGTTTTAGTAGATCATTGCTATAATAAAAATAAAATTACACATACACCCCTCCGTCCCTCTTGACAGATAAAGGAATATCTTAAGACATTAGTCACAAAGACAGCAAAAAAGCATGAAGACTATAATCAACATTGAATAAAACATCTGTTTATAAAGATGAAAAGGCAAATAATTGTTTACTTTGTTAGATTTTTGGTAAGAAGCTGTATGCTAGTCTTCACTTTCTGCCCACTGGCTTCTTAATGAAGCCCTGCTGGAAATCATTGATGTAGTGTATGAAGATGTACTGTGATAGGAAGAGTTTTGCAAACCATTGTGTGCACTTATAAACATTTAAACGTTTCAGATGTGGCACCGATAATACTGATCATGCCCTAATTAACTTTGTATATAACAATAGCACTGCCTTTGATAGTAAGTGACATGCTGTGGTATAATGCACACTTAGTAGAGTTTTTGAACTGCCAAGGAAACTTAACCTTTCTGACCTTATTTAGTAGATACCACAATCTATTATTTTATGTGAACTCTATTTATGCTTCAGATGTTTAGCTGTTAATACAAAATCTTGTGTTATGTTTGTTTACTTTGCTTATTTCTGCCATGGCTTGACCTGGTGTTTTATTTATTAGTCACAGTAAGATTTTGTTAATCAAAACGCATTGACATATTCCTAGTTAGTGCAAGACAAACGGTTCCACTGAGTGAGTAGAGTAATGCAAATAGCATGGTTATGTCTCCGTTATTGAGCTGGAACTTTAGCATAGAATGCTTCTTATATTTGGATTGCCACTCAAGAAATCACAAATAGGTTTTCTTTAGTTCTCGTAATTATAAGTGACAATGTCATCATGGTGCTGTTTTTTTAGCACAAAAATTGTTGGCTGGTGGATGAACATGGATATATTTGTAAATCTTGTTAGTGGCACTGAAAACATAGGTCAGCATTGATGGAAAAGCTATATTTTACGACTGACTGAGTATATACACAACATTGCAGTAAACTTTCCTGATCATTATTGCATTATCCCAAGTACTGTTGTGTTTTCATAGCTCTGATATCATTTCAGAAAAACTGATAACATTTTCATTAAATCATTTTGACCATGTTATGTTTTCTCATTTCCCTTGGAAAACATTCCTGTGCTCCATTTAGAATGTCTTAGCTGATTATGCCTGAACTAAAAATAAATGTACCTGCAATTATGTTGATTTAAAAAGTTATGTGTAAAGCTGGCCATACACTATGTGAGTTCAGCAGAAAACAGCTGAAATATGCTTAGTGGCCCTGCCGGCATCCTTCCTTCCTGCACCCTTTGATCAGATATTTGAAGGAGCCGGTTCGGAAAATTTTCATGTGAACTTCACTTTTCAGGTGAAGTGATAGCATTGAAATAATACAATACAGCCCAAATTATTTTTCTATAACCCCAAAACATGATACATGTATTACTTGTGTCCTGAGTAATTTTAAAGTTACTGACAAATCAATAGAAACAGCTCAAATGAAAAATAAAAAAACCTGTGGCCCAAAGAGGTTTAGAAGAAATTGGGAGAATTTAGTTTAATATGTGTATAACATCTCCCTGGCTCCCAAATGGAAAGAGCAGGCAACAGGTAAAGGGCACCCCACCCACACTATTTAAATAAATAGTACATAACCTACGCACACAATGGGGGGGGGGGGGTTGG
>NW_017306363.1:558377-572927 GCF_000935625.1 Nanorana parkeri
AAAAGGACATACCCTTCCCGCACAATGGGGGGGGGGGGTTGTGATAGTAGCCCATTTCTAAAAATCCCCTTTTGTGTTATAGACATCATATTATTGGAAGACGTCATGCAATGCTGGCTGATGTGTTGGCTCAACGCGTTGTACCACTGTCTGCTTCCTCAGGAGAGGGGTTGTTGCAAAAAAAAGGATATGTCATGATAAAATGTCCTAGCTCTTAAATTTCTCTTACACAATTGGGGATTTTTAGAACTGGGCTACCATCACAAAAAAAACATTGTGTACCTAGGTTGTATACCAATTGGCAGAATTTAGTTAGACAGGGGCTCTTTTCTAAGTTTACATCTGAATGACTGTAAGCAGTAGATTTACAACATAATCTGTGAGGGCATTGCCACAAACAACCTTAGTCGCAAAGCCTCTTAGATGACAAAGCAATATGACTGGCTGGTGAGGTCATATGGCTCAGCAGTGCTCTAAGCCCACTATGGGGGTTGATTTACTACAAGCAAATCAGCTGTTCACTTTGCAGAGGAATTTTCCCTCCAAAGTGAAGCCCTGCTGACTTAAATCATCCAATACTGTGTTTTTATTTTACTTGCATGTGACTGGGTATTCTGTGCAAAGTGAATTTTCACCACATTCACTAAGCTAAAGGGAAATTTTCTTGCAAACTGAAAACTTGCTTGCAGAGTGAACAGCCTAATTTCCTTTACTAAATCAACACTCAGCATCAAACCTCAACTCAATCTCACATTTAGTTTACTAATTTGTATTGAGATTGTTGTCCATCACGGGAGTGAGCTTGAAGCGGTGGCTACTTTACAACAACAGTTTGCTCAGCACTTTACAATATAAGGAAGACATTACAATTACAATACAATTCAAGACAAGATGTTCCAATGCAAAACTCAATGAAAGCCTGGGTTTGATCTGCTTAGCTTGCAATGCAAACATATCCCAGTAGAACATGCTGGGTCCAAGGAAAGCAACACAAAACAGGTCATATACACCCCAAGGACTGTTGTTAAAGTAAATGAGCATCTGGTGACCAAAATCATACATTCATCAATTTACATAAGCCATTATGTATTAACCAGCAATTGTGTATACCCATCTTGCAGGTTTATTTAAGAACAATGATGCTAAGTAAAGTGAAGCAATGGGGGCTTTTTTTATATAACAAAGCTGACAGATTGTGCATAGTTCTGAAGCACAACAGGGGAAACATACTTTATAGCAAATAACTGCCTCCCAGTGTGCACCCAAAACAAAAACTAAAATAGTTTTAGGTGGCCCCTGTTGGAGCCGATAAAATTAATATTTATAAAAAAGCGTTGATATGAAGGTGTTCCTGGATATTCTGAACTGAATCAGCATATGGCTGCGTGATACACAAATGAGGACCATCAAAGGGTTCTTGGGGCTGGACACCGATGAATGAAGATCTGCCGGACTGTCATCTTCTGGAACAAGCCCGATCCCCTGCTGGTATTTACTGCCCACACCTGTGTCAGCATGGCAGCATACATTCTGGGATGGGGGGCAGGGGCATATGATGGAACCTTCCTCCTGTGTGATTGTCAGGACAGGAGGCCATGAATAATCCCAGTCTAGTGAAGACAAATAGTGATTGTTCAACCCTCTTTCCACTGCAATACGTCACGTGGCCGCTTGGAGTAGCGCCCGTTCGTGACAGTGATCATCTGCACAAACCTAACTCAGAAGCAGGAACAATGGTAACCTTGGTGACCTTTGGGACAAGAATGGACTCTACAATCAGGAATGTGATTCGCTGAGACCTGCTGGAGAAGAGTGTTCTGAACACAGAGAAAAACCCATGGCATGTGTGACTGAGAGAGAAAATGATTTGCTAGCTGAAGGATCCTAACCTCAATTCCTATCCCTACTGACCCCTTCCAAATCCCCTCTCCATTTCCCTTAATTGTAATTAGAATGTATGTATATCCCTGTTTGTAAATAAACCATTACTTAAAATAAACACTTATTTAAGATTCTGTTGTTCATCAATGATTTAAGGCACCCCCAAAGCAAAGCACATTCTACAGCCCCACATCTTACCCTTTAATTTGCCCTCTTGTCACAGTGTATGAAGCAGTGAGCACTCCATTTAACAAGTCCACCTTGTTGTAAGATATAGATAGCTGTAGCTGCACGGTGCACACACACACACACACACACACACACACACACACAGTCAGTCAGTCATCCATCTCCTTGCTTTTGTTATCATTATTATTTGGGAGTTACTAGTACCTTGAATTGGAACTGAAGCTGATCTAGGCAAGCATTTCCTGCCATTTCACTGTGCTCACATTACAGTCCGCAACTCCTCCCACCCACCTCACAGAGAGCAGGCACATCACCACTGCCTGGACTGTACCACCCACTCCTCCCTCTGGGGGGGCGGGGGTGAAAATTCACACCTGGACACAGATTGTGATTGTGAGTGTCCATGCAGTCATTACATATCATTATTATACACTCTGCTGGACTGGGTAACTTAGCTGTGCTTTATTCAATTATGGGTTTGAACCCCCCTATCCCTCCTTATCTACCCCCCTGAAAAGGGAGGGGCACGTGATACATGAGGAGGTAGCTGTGTGGGGATGGATTTTTTTAGAACATGAGTTTAAAGATACTGTATCAAAAACCTAGTCTACACTAAAGCTCAGGTCTTTAGTTTGCAACCTTATCGTAACTCTTACATGGCTAAACTCATCCAATGGAATATAGTTCTCTCTCCCTCTCTCTCACCCTCTCTCTCACCCTCTCTCTCACCCTCTCCCTCTTTCTCCCTCTTTCTCTCTCTCTCTCTCAAAATACTGTATGTTCAGACAAGACCCAGAAAAAGTGCTAGGTCCCTTTCAGTACACTAGTACGCACTTACAATCTTCTGTCTGATCAAAGTTAAGGAAGTAGGTCTACCAAGAATCAAAAGCTGTTCCACGGATTTGACACCCTATGTGATTTCACAGGATTGCAGGATTCTCCAGTACATCTTTTAGTTTTTAATAAATTGCATATGTAGCTGTACTGAAGTCACAATGTTGGGATGAAACTGTGGGTCGGAAAATATGAGGGCATGTGGCCAAAACAAGGACAGCGGGCGTATGTACTTGCAGACAACACAGATTTGCCACTAATATTAAATTGCACTGAAATATAAGAATGAAGAATGAATGAAAAATGTAATTAGGAGAAAAAGATCAGTTATAATGAATTTTTGTTACTGTGCATATTTATGGCCATATCTGTGTCATTCTGACAGTAGTAATAAATCTAAGCATGGCTGTTACAGAATATAGATTTAACTGCTCCATGTCGGATTTAAAATACATATCTAACCATGAAATGCACACATTTAGAAATATCATTAGCATATAATAAGAAGTGCAGTGCCTACACTTTTGTACTTATGAATATACAGAGATTGTACCAAGGTCATATAGTATACATAAGACCATGTCATGCACTGCAAATAATTGTCTTCTGTATTATACTTCATAATGTTATGCTATCATATATGAATAATAATGACTGATAAATCCTTTATATTTGTAACCTTACTTAAAAACCTAAAGCTAAATGTTATGCATCCCATCAAGATAAAAAGGAGATAATGAGCATGATCAAATGGCATGTGATTTACTGTAAACAACCTGTAAAGCGGACCATTACCCCTTCACTAAAAATCACAACAGCATGCAGCTCTGCATGCTGATATGAAATCATCTTACAACAATTAGTTAAATAAAACTATTTTTCTTTTACTTACAATTATTGTTTTTCCACTTCCTGGTCTTTTGGGGCATTAGTGAGGTAATGTGCCCGAGTTTTGCATCCTGGGAAAGTTACATCAGCAGTGCATTACTGGGAAATCTCATCTGTAATCTCATGAGATCTCAGAAAAAGGCATTTTCCTCCCTTCCTTCCCTGAGATGATCTGCATGGTCATGTGGCTTCCCCGCTGTACATTTAGCTCTGCTTGCCCAAAGCAGGGCTAAATGTAGAAAATAACTACCCGCCCAGCGCCCAGAACTGCATGTCCCAGGCGTCGGGAGATAGGAATTCCACACCCCTGCTGCCCCTCTACTCCCTGCTGCCCCAAGGCCAGGCCTTGGTTGGCCTTGTGGGAAATCCGGCCCTGGTCACATGTCCTAGTCACATATGCCAGAGTTGCAGGAAGTAAAGGGAGATATATCAATCTGTCCTTGGTAAAAATGGCCACTGTGAGTGGAATATGGAGGAAAAGAAGATTAGGGCATGTAAAGAATAAAAAAGCTGTCATTATTTATAAGTATCTGTTTGTAGATTGCCATTACAAAACATTTCTAATGGTGCATTTGTTTCATTTTAAAGATATGGGTAAAGTCCCTCTTTAATTTCTTTTGGCACGGAAAGTTTTTAACTTTTGTTCTAACCTGTATTGAACATTAAGCAATGTGCATTTGATCATATATAATTATAAACCTATTTCATTCTCTACTATACCATCAACCCGTGAACTGTGAAAATCATATGCATATACCAAATAATATTTACATTTGTGATTCGTAAGATAATAACTATTTACAGTAGGTGCTAAGTATTGATGAAAGAAAAATATGCTGTCAAGCTAACCGCATGCACATGCATATAAAACATGCATTTTATTATTTAGTGTCACCTTTCCTAAGCAGGTATCACTCGACAACTTGCTTAATATAGATGGATCATGATTGCAGAATATAGATGGATCCTCAGAAATATTTTAATTTCAGGAGCTTTGGGTTTTACAATTTATGAATAAAATACTAGTGCATAATTTATTAGTGCATATTTAATATATATAATACATAATTATTGTGAGGTCTGGGCACCCCATCAGTTGAGGAAATTCATCACTTGTAGTTATAATTACATCAGGCTGCCCATCACACAGATGTGTTTAAGGCCATCTTTAAATTCCAAAACACCAGATATCTGCTAATCTGGCCTCTTTGATGGTTTACAACCCGGACCATAAAGCACTAAGTACCCGAGTTGTTTGTTCAGGCTAGCTGTTTATTGGTATCCATCATCAAACCCTAATGAGAAGTCATAACAGTCAGCACACTTGACAGACTCAGTTAAACCCAAAGATAGCATAGCCTGATAATGAGCAAATGACTGGTACCTCCCCCTGCTACTCATTCTTAGTTTCAAAATACCAGGCACAGTGGGTTTAGAAGGTCCAGAGGGCTAGAGATACACGTTGCCCCTTCTGAGGTAGTTTGCTATCTAAACAAAGCTAATTTCATAACATACAATAATCTATTGTTTATCAGGTTTGTCAGAGTTTCTTACCCTTCCTTGTCCATGTGATCTGCACTGTTTCTGACACTGACTGTTGCTCCCAGGTGCCTACTTATGACCAAACCCCTTAAACTTCATCATTCTGCGACTACTAGCAGACTCCTGGCTAATTCCTGTCTCACAGTAATGATGCAACTCCAGTTCACTATATAATCAACAGTTTTTTTCCTTTGGTTTCTGCCCTTGTATTTGTTCAGACCTACTAAGTGCTCTCTGCTGGTTCCTGTGCTCTGTGTATGGTCCTGGCTCTGCATACTGACCTCCTGGTTCGAGACTCTGGCTATTCTACTCGTTCATCCTGCTCTCTGGATTCCCAAAACTGGCTCGGCTGACTACCCACTTTAGCTTCCGACCCCTGGCTCGGCTCTGACTACGTCTTGGATTTACCTTATATTTTTCTATTTTGTTTATTGTTGCTTTCAATAAACTCCTTTATTTTTTAACATTCACTTTTAGGGGTTGATTTACTAACCTTATAAACACACCACGAACATGTATACACCTCTGTAGTGTGTTCCCTCCCAGCATGATCTATGGGTGGAATCTAAACACCTTTGTAATGTGTACACACCCAGCAGGTGTGTTGTGCAAAGCCCTGCATGAATTTGCAAGGTGATGTTGTGTAAATTAGCTCTATGTTGTGTTGCTTGCGTTGATGAATGCAGGAATGTAAATGCATGAGCTAACCATTTTTGTCTAAACTGTGAAGCAGCATTATATATGCATCATGTGCATGATTTTTCCATATATGGCATTAGTGGAAATATGCTTTTAGAGACTTTTTGGTTGATAAATACGTTTTGCTGTGTAAAAATCACACGCACCTAGTGCGTGCGTGTGTTTAGGTTAGTAAATCACCCCCTTAGTCTCTGTCTAGTTTCTTGGTTACCTGACGCAGGTTGTAATATGTGAGTATCAGTGGTGTAACAATCACCATAGCCACCATCACGGGGGCCCCATACAAAATGTTGCTATGGGGCCCTGTGATTTCTAGTTACGCCCCTGGTGAGTATATTAATATATGGCTATTGTTAGGAAATGGACAGTCTGGGACAGTTTGGGGCTGGGGAGGAGGGTGAGGTCTCCTGCTTCACCTAGCTGAGCCTTCCTGATTGGGTGAAGGGCTGGCTCAGTGATACCCCCTAGACAGCCTACAAAAGGCCACTGCACAAGGCAGCTGTGAAGATTTGTTTACTATAAAAAAATAAGCTTTCATTTTATCATCAAGAAGAAGTTTTCATGTAACATCCCAAACTGAACCTTTGCCAAGCTTTACTTCAAGAGTCAATCGCTTATCTCTATGCTCTTAGCAAGAACTTAAAGTATCCTTGTCTTTTTGAAGAACCCTACCATATTGTAAAACCTGTTATATTCCTGTCTGAAGGTATAGTGGGCATCACAGGTTTTACTTACGTTTTGGAATTATCACAGCATTTGTTGGCAATAATGTGTGTTTCCGTTAAAACACATGGTGGCAGCTATTATTTTTTAATAAAAAGTTAACAATGGCCTCTTCCCTACAACCCCGTCCTGGTGGTTGTGGGGGTCTGCGGGCAGAGGGGCTTATAGGAATCTGGGTGCACATTTCATAAGGGGGCACCCAGATGCCGCCCCCATCCATAAATGAGTAAGGGTTAGTTGATACCCCTACTCATTCACCAAATAATAGTAAAATAAGTAAATAAACACATCACACCATACAAAAAGTAATTTTTTTAAAAACACAGTTTTTCAGAATTCCTTTATTAATAAAAAAAACGTCCATCAATATAATCCACATGTCAATCACATCCATTGATGTAGATGCTCGTCAATCATAATGGGTGACGGCTGCCGACTCAACGTAAAGAAAATCCCTGCCGCCTGTAGCCTCGTCCAAATCCGACGAACCGTCCATCGTAATTGTTGAAGATCTACTTAGCTGGAAGATGTGATTAACGTGTGGATTACATTGTTGGACATTTTTTTTTGTTTGGTTTTTTTTTTTAATAAAGAAATTGTCAAAAACTGTGTTGTTGTTCTTTTTTTTTTTTCAAATGAAGGACTTTTTTTATGGTGTGGTGTGTTTATTTACTAATTTTACTGTTATTTGGTGAATGAGTTGGGGCACCCAGATTTCTATAAGCTCCCCTGCCCGCATACCACCACAACTACCGGGCCAGAGCTGTGGGGAAGAGTCTCTTGTCCTCATAAATATAAAGACACGGTGCTTTGCCAGTAAGCAATTTCCTTCTATAAGATTCTGCTGATTTTTCCCAATCGTATTTGTAAGCATAATGTTTACTGTTGTTATCTAAATGCCTATAGGAACATTTGTCTGTATTATCATGTGTCTGGCACCCAGAGCCTTGGTTCCATATATCAAAGTCTGTGTGTGGAGAGATTACATACTGAGATGAATGTTCAGCCTGACACAATTTAGTGTCATCAGCAAAGGAGAGGGTTTTTTTTAACAGCCATTAAATGTTGAAGTTTCTATGTGGATGTCAGTAAATGTTAAGGTTGGTGATCCCTTTCAATTCACAGTTTTTAATCGTGGAAATTTTATTCTGTGAATTAATGCAAATAGTATATTTAATGCATGTGCTGTCACTTTGACCATCATTAACTTTCTTGCATATGCTAGTTTCATTTATACTGTGAAGCTGTGTTTTAACTGCTTCGTGCTGGGTTTCTTCACATTTAAAATTCAATGCATTAATTCTGGGTAGAAATAGATTTATATTTAAATGCAATTGATTATTAATTAAAAATGCTAGAATTTGTTTTAAATTCAGGAGCTTAAAACCAATAAACATTATTATAAGCACATGTGTTTAAAGGATCAAAAGTAACAGTTTGTTGATTTTGTTTCTATGATGTTCAGCTTATTTAGAAAAGTATATTCAACTGTTTCATTTGCTGCTTTTATGCCACATTGACATTCAACATTTCTTAACCTTTGTCTTTTAACATTTTCTGTTAAATATCATTTAATTGTATCTGTGTTTCAAAGTTATATCAAAGATTTTTTGATTTCCCTATCATTCATTTTGTTTTTGTGATGAATTTCCTATTAGGAAAGGCAAGTCCTGAGGTACGCTGAATGCAACACAATCCATTTTGGTAGAAAATGATCAATAATTATTCCGAAAAATCTCATCGACTTTAGGAATACATCCTTGTAAAACAATGTATTCTGTTTGGTTTAAAACAAATATAAAGTTGGTTTGTTTGCAAGTATGGACGCAAAATTAAAGGACTAAATCTTAAAAATAATAGTTACATTATCTGCCATGATGCCTCAAGCTTTGTTTACTGCCCAAACAAATGTCACTCTGCTTTTAGACAAAAAATAAACCAAATGTTTACACTTGATTGATAGAACTAATAAATACAATACTCAAAAGAGATTCTCTATATATTCTATCTTAGCGCAAGCTACATGGAGTATATTGTCCAGGTATGTAGGGAGACTCTGAAGTTTATAATGGATAAAAGAGAATACATTTATCCCTTAAATATCTTGTTTTCATGACATATTTAAAAGTATCTCAGAGATTAGGAAGTGCGCAGACTTGCATGCAGAAGGCACGGTTGAACAGATTGGACATATGGCAACCAGGTTGTAGTGATTGTATGATGGGGGCTGGACAATATTCCCAAAATTATTAAGATCGGCCGAAGCTACGGCCAGATCCTTCGGCAGCTTTGTGAATAGACCCCTATATTTCATGTTTGACCTAATTTTGTAGATCACCATAATTTAAACATTTGATTTGTAAATCTATGAACTATGAAGTTTAACATTATGTATAAAAATACTTCTCAAATTAATATAACATTTTTATCCTGAATAAAAAAAATAGCAATTAGCTTTGTTTGCCCCAGATAAAGTGTGTCATGAGCACATGGAGGAAGAGCAAAACATGTGGGAGAGATTTTTAAGTTGCAGAAAGTAATACTGTATTTGAAAAGAACAAATAACTCAAGCCACTCAACTACAAAAATCTAGTCAATCTCTGAGCAAGCAAATTACATTTTAACTGCATTCACCAACTGAAAGAAAAGGAAGATTTGGGGAGTAAAGATTCATATGGTGTGGTAATATTTTCAGGCACTTTATTACATTGTCTTTCTGTGTAGAACATTTAACAGTTGTAAAAACATTAATTGATTTTCAACAATTTTTATATGCCAGGCTGGTCACCTTTTTCTGCAAGCAAGCATGACCCAGAGGTATGGGCCGTAAATCTGATCAGAGCTGCAGTGTATGTAAACCCAAAAAAGCAAAAACATGTCTTGGTACGTGACCCTCCTTCAAATGTGTTAAGGAAATGTATTTTCCAGTGCAAGGTTCACTTTTTCACCTGTTGACCCGGCCAGTAAGGGACTACCTGCCTTAGGGTTACAACAACCCATAGTGTGTGTCATGTAGGGGCAGCATTGTCAACTTAGGGTGCTCGCTCCCACTGTGGACTCCAAACCAGTGTGCAGACACACAGCATGCATACACCTTCAGCCAGACTCCACAGTTTCTACTTGGATTCCATTGCTAGAAGAACTCTAAGCAGTATCATTGAAAAGCATTGTGAGAGATAACTGTAATATGTTATTCACACGTAACACCATGATGCCTCTTCTGAGATAAACTGCAGCTCCCAGAAAACCCTGATGCCAGTGCAGCTGTACTACTAGCTGACTGCCTGTGCACAATGTGCTTCCGGTTCCTGCCATTATCAGAATGGAAGCAGTTGCTGCAAAATAAATCTAAAGGGATCACCATTGTGGAAAAATAATGCCATACATTTAATAGCAGGGATAAAAAGCAATCAGCTTGCAGTATCACTACACTGGCATCAGAGTTTTTGGGGAGTTGTATCTTGCAAATCGCATCATGGATACTTCTTGAAGCTCTCCTTTAATAATTGTAATCTTACAGCACACACTTCTGTCCTGCTGGCACATTACACTGTAACAAATATTGAACTCCTAGTTTTTAATTAAGACATGGTTTAGAAAGCACCCATCTGATGCCAGTCTAACAGTCACCATGCACTGGAAATTACAGAGCACAGCTTGGCTCCTTGCATGCAATTTAATTTCCCACACTACATTTCTAAAACTCACCACAGGCTCATTTATTTTGGATATGTTTTAGTTGCTTACTGTTCTGTTAGATGTGATCACATACACTGACCAAGCAGAAATAGGTGGTCCTGAAACAGCAAACAAAAAAAAAGAAATAGCAAGGAGGTGCAATACAAATGCACTGGACTTTCTCATTTGCATGCTACCGCATAAAACATCCGAGTGTTTTTATAATCAGTTTCAATGCAATCATATACTTCTGGTGAGCATGGTTACTGTATTAGTGTGAAGTCCTTTTTGTCTTTTTCTTTAGACTTTATACATTTTTCCTTGAACTCTAGTCAGGTGTAGCACTGGTTTTTGCAGTGTAATTTTGGTATTTCAATGATCTGCCTCCAGGTAAAAGCAACGGCATCGAAAGAATAGCATTTTTTCTGGATTAGACAACCTGCCTGAGGGACAGAAAGAGCTTCACTTTAAATTACAATCTCTAGCTGTGATATGTGCTATAAGGATAGAATGTTATTAAACTTGTTTTGCAGAAAGAAGGTGACAAATCATGTTTTGTATGCCTAATAAAGGTGTAAGCTCTACTTCAATTTTAAATATAAACAGCTATATCATTGATGAGGCCCCCACATGAGAAGAGCATTGGACCTCAGAAGGTGATGTTTAGCAAGCACGTTGAATCCTATCATCTTGTATTCACCACCACAGCTCTCATCCTGTCAGTTTGAGTGGCACTCACACACTGCTCTGTTCCTGAATTTCCTGTTATGTCATTGTAGCCCACCTGCCTCTCCTTTCTCCTGTGCACTACATTGCTTGTTATAGAGGATCTACTTTATAAGACTTATGGAGAGGGCACAGCCTAGCAGAGAAGAGGTTTGGCTCTGTTCTTGTCTGGATCTTCGCTCTCCTCGTTGCTAAGCATTGTCCTGTGTGGCCACCATGGCAACTTCTGATGGTTCCGAGCCTAGAAGCCTCTGAGCTTATCAATCCAATCTTCCACAAAACTACTATGGAGGAACACAAAACTACTAGCTGCAGCCTGGTTATGAGTGACAGCCGGCCGAGTGCTGCTGGAGGAGAGCGCTGTGTTTGTGTTTTTTTTGGGGGGGGGGCCCCCAAAAAAATCTTGCACCAGGGCCCTTTGTTCCTTAGCTCCGCCACTGGTATGACGTCTCAAGTGGCTACACACTCCTCTGGCCTGCCTCAGAAGATCATGCATGCCAGGTTACATAAGAACTGCTGCCCCACCAGGTTCAGGACATATGCCAGGCTAGTCACATATGTGAACTTTCCCTGCCGAAAGACAGGCAGCAGGTTGGTGCCGTTGTTACACCTGATCTATCCTGGCAAAAATTGCATTAGTTAACCACCTTTGGACCTGCCCCTGCTGAGCTGAACTTCTGCCCCAGTGTGGCTCCTGTTCCAAAGGGATACCATCTGCAAAATAGCGTGGCAAACAGTTAATAGGGAAAGCATCATTTGAAACTGCAAAACCTGCTTTGCTTTCTTGTAACACCATTTCTTGTAAGCCACATTTGTAAGAGCCCTGCATTGATAACTAGGTTTTACGTCTATTATGACCATGGAGGTCCAGAAACAGGGAAGGAATTAAAATGGAACCAATCGTTGGTGCTCTGCGGCTAACAAAGCAACAGCCTTCAGATAAAAATTCAAAGAATTTACCATCCACATACATTTATTATAAATATGTATATTATTTCTATTACTGTTTTTGTAAATTAAGAAACAAGAGATTGAGCCACCAAGGCAAAAGACACCACATCCCTAAAATTACAAATACAACATCAAACACATTTTAAGGGGCTTTTACTGTGCCATAGCAAAAGGAAGAGAACACAATTACATTATATTAAAAATTTCTCATTTTATTAGAAATATGATAAAACCAGTATTAAAACATACAAAAAGAAACACTGACACTAAGGTGTATATCAACAGCATTTTCCTTGACACTATGTGTTGCTTACAATGAGACATAATAACTCCCTGGGCCACACAAACACATTCAGGTGAATTTATCAAAACTGGAAAAGACAACATTTGGAGCAACTGTGCATGGCAACCAATGAGCCTCTCTGTTTTATTTTCAAATTTTAACTGAACAAACTGAAGATAGAAGCTGAATGAATGCCACGGGCAACTGCTCCAGTTTCTGTCTGCTCCAGTTTTGATAAATCCCTCCCATTGTATTCACAATCAAATCAATAGACTCTTTGGTCATCAATTCACCACAATTAACTCAATATCATTGGTCATTGTTTTAGTCCTTAAGTCATGCATAAGTGTATAGTGGGCCCAGTCTTCTACATGTTTCGCCAAAGCTACTTCAGGAAGATAGGACGTAACCTTTAACAAATGCATAATAGATAGATGTGCTTATAATTACATCTTAACTGATGAGCATCATTATAAGCTTAAACAAATGCTTACACCAATATATAAATTCATTTTCTGGGAACTTGGTGTTCCACAGGTCCACACATCCAAGGGACACCTCCCGTCATTAGGGAGATAAAGAGAGTTGGGAGTATACAAAGGAAAGAGGGCAAGAGGAGGTTAATAACCTTTCATGGGTACTAGGGATGCACAGATACTTTTCGAGTACCAGTGCAGATGAGAACTATCAGGGTTGCAGCGGTTGCAGCTGGGACCTGGCTCTGGCACTCCACCACTGTCCTGAAATCATTATTTGATATTGTTTTAGAACAACTGTCACATGACAATAAACAAAAATGTATCAGTACTCGTACTTGTAAGTACTCGGCAAGTACCAGTACTCGTACTCGGAAGACTGGTATCTGTGCATCCCTTTATTTATATTTATAAAAACAAAATCGTACATTAAAACGGAGATGTACAAATCCCATGAGCTCCGTGTGCTCCTTACAAATGACAGCTGCCTCCTAACTTTTGAATTTTTTTCTAGTCTAGTCTTGGAGCTCAAAAGTATCGGTGCATGTACTCGTACTTGTACCGAGTACTGTACTTGGTATCTGTGCAACCCTAATGGGTACCTCTATAAATTTTAGTACATATTATAGCTATAATGTATATGGAGCACCCCAGAACAATCGGGAAGTCCCCCAAGCCTAATACATTATACATCCATATAAAAAGATTCCACGATCCAAAGTCCAAGTACAGCCATAGATGGTCATAGACAATAGCAAAAACTCCTAAAAGTTGTTTCTAAATTAAACTACATAATACCTCAAATGAAACTACAATAACATAAGAATAATTATATCATCTATCTGCAAAAAAAATTAAACTAAAAACCAAACAACATACAACTCGCTATCTTAACTCACATAACATCCAGACATACTAGGACATTGGACCACTATAGTAAACTGAAAAGTCAAAGTCAGTTTGTAAACTACTCACCGATATACCCTAACCCCCTTAGCCAGCTCCTCCCACCGTGCTGTCCATATATCCTCTCTCCCTAATCAATTCCCGCCACAGCACAGTGCCTAAAACTCACAGCGTGTGATGTTACGGCCGGGGCATGCTTGTGGTCTATGCGTGTGCCTGATTGAATCAGCACATCAATATCGGAGGTATTCCACTAAATCAACCCCTCCCATCCTGGCTCCTCCAGCCTATGGGTTGGCACTCAAAAACCATCATAGTGCCACCCCACATCCCCGCAATGCACATGCAACGTCCCCACAGCAGTATGGGAGAACGGAGAGTACATATGAGCCTTTGTATGCCTCCCACTCTATATATCTCCTCTGTGATGTGATGTGTCCCTTGGATATGTGGACCTGTTTAACACCAAGTTCCCAGAAAACTGATTTATATATTGGTGGAAGTGTTTGTTTAAACTTACGTCAATGTTCATCAGTTAAGATGTAATTACAAGCACATATTTTTATTAAGCAAATGTTTTAGGTTATCTCCTATCTTCCTGAAGAGTGTATAAGACTGTGCCCACTATACACTTATGTATGATTTAACCAGTTGACATCCGCGGTGTTAAACCCCCTTCCCATCCAGGCCATTTTTCAGTATTCAGCGCTGCGGTACTTTGACTGACATTTATTCCGTCATGCAGCGCTGTACTGAAATGAATTTTATACCCTT
>NW_017306363.1:573104-599559 GCF_000935625.1 Nanorana parkeri
CACGCGGGGGGTTTGGGGGGGCGGGTTTGCCACGAACGAGCACATATAGGCAATCGGCGGGCTATGGACCCGCTGATCGCCTATATGTGAAACACCCGTTACCGGGTGTTCGCATTGGACGGGTCTTTTCTGCCCGTGCATGCCCGCTAGGGGGCGCGCGCGAGCAGAAAAAAAATGCCGTCTGGCGACGGCAACCCGCCAATGCAGCAGTGCCGTCCGTCCGTTTTTCTACTACGGGCGGACGGCAAGAGGTTAAGGACTAAAATTATGATCAAAGAGTGTATTTAGTTAATTTTTTAGAGTGAATTGATGACCAAAGAGTCTATTGATTTGATTGAGAACAGAATGTGTTTGTGTGCCCCAGGGAAGTATTATGATATCTAATATATCATAATATACGTTTAATTACTGGTTTTATCATATTATTTGATGTAATTGGTATGACACCTTAAAAGCCCCATTTGAAAAAATTTATTTGACACTGTTTTTGTAAATGTTATATTGAGGCAATTTCTTTCTAGATCTCTGCATAGCATTTAGTTTCTTAATAACCCACTTAGGATATCCAGTAGCACTCGTAAGGATGTAACGATATCTGCTTCTTTATTGAAAGGTTCTTGAGTAGAGCAATTAGAGCGTTAACAAACTTGTAGTGTGGTTGGGGTGGAAGTTTGTCATCCTCAAAAGAGAATTACCAGCTACATGCTTGCAAAAAGTGACAATGGCAACAGTAATTGGCCACATCTCCCTGTGAAGTTAAATCCATACATTTATTTACCAGAGAATAAAATATTAAAATCATTATTATTGATGTAAGCAAGTAAAGATTCCTCAAGATTCTCCACACCATTAACAAGTCAACAATGTAACAACTAAACCAAAGCAAACAGCCACAAAAAGGAATTGTACCTACAAAAATGCAGTGCTCCCCCCACCACCCTATATAAAGATTGGTGAGTAAGGGTGAAACCCCCTCCAAGCACGCACACACACACACTGCAGCTCCAAATTTTTGCAGGTAATAAACACTGACAAACAAGAAATAGTTGTGGGTGAGTAAGAATTCCAATGCCTTGAAGGCTAAATGATGAGGTATTGAAGAGTATAATGCTTGAAAATCTAGAGTCAACCATAAAAAATCCTTTTCAACTCTGTAGATTAAACAGGAGGCCTAAAATAATAAACCCCAGCAAGTGCTGTACTAATGTTTGAAGGTGGACATCCACCCACTGTCTCGGTCTCCCCAACAATGAGCCAATGCCCACCACTGTAGGGTGACCCTCAGGAAAAACACCTGTTTGATGGATCTTAGGAAGATGATGGAGAACTGTGACAGTGGGCAAAGGCACCACCAAAACTCAGCTGTTTTTTTACTAATCACCCCACAATCACCTTGCTTGACCAACTCACACAAAGATTTCTTAAAATATACAATTGCATTCTTAACTGTTACCCTATAGTATCTTAAAAGATACTATAGGGTAACAGTTAAAAATGTGATGGGATGTCTTTTCTTGGTTCAAGTGTTATAGCTTTTTCTCTTACTGAGGTTTTACTTACTCTTCTATATATGCTTATACAGCTTTGTCTTTTCTGTCTTATTTATAGCAGCTAGGTCTAAGTGTCCCCTCCATTACCTATGTTCTTTCAGGGGTTTCAGTTTGTCAATTTTTTTGGTGAGCCTTCCTTTTCATACTTTTTTTTCAAGTGCATCAGCTTCTCAACAGGATGAAGAAGCAGTTTTCTTCTGTGGACTGTAGGCCTATCACCTCTGATTTTCTTAATAGATTGTTTTCAGTTTTACCTTCAGTTACATAGCTGTTAAGATTGAATAAAGACACAGGTTCATCTGGTTCAACGTGTGTGTGTTTGTGTGTGTGTGTGTGTGTGTGTGTGTGTTTGTGTTTATACAAGGGTCACTAAGAATTTCCATACCCCTGTATATTGTATTCACTGAGGAAGGCATCTATAGTTTTTTTTTTATGTGTCCATACTCTCAGCTGACACCACTACCTTTTGGAAGGGCCTTCCACAGTTTTACTGCTCTTCGCATCTTCGAATCCCAGATGGTGTTTTCTTTAGAGACCATAGATAAAACAGTTTATTATTGATCCTCCCTTCACCATATAACAATCTTTACATTGCAATCATATTCCTTTTCTCCAGAGTGAATAAGTTAAATCTTTGTAATATTTCCTCATAGCTCAAGCCCCTTTATTCATTTTGTTACCTTTCTCTGGACTCTTTCAAGCTCAAGGACATCCTTCCTGTGTATCGGAGACCAAAAATGGACCTCATACTCAAAATTAGGCTGAACCAGTGTTTTGTAAAGGGGCACAATTATGCATTTGTCCCTAGAGTATATATGCTTCTGTATGCATGATAAAAGCTGCTTGATTTGTTAGCTGCACCCTGACATTGCATGATACTGCTAAGTATGTGATCTACTAGGACCCCCAAATCTTTTTCTATCACTGATTTTCCAAGAGGAACTCCCCCAAATGAGTAGCTTGCGTGCATATTTTTGGCACTCAAATGCATAGGTTTACATTTTTCAATGTTGTACCTTGTTTTCTATGTTACGTCCCACCGCCCCCCTCCCCACCTTAACAAGGTCTTTCAGTAACCTTGCTATGTCCTGTGGTGAGTTTATTACCCTGCATACTTTGGTGTCATTAGCAAACACTGAAATTAAACTATACCCATTGACCGATGTGCTGATGGACTGAACGGCGGGTGCCATGAACATGCCATCTGCACCATGACTGGACCGGTATTGTCTGTTAATTTCATTTATTGACGGAAACTGGAGCTTAAAAAAATTATGCTTTTTAATAATTCATAATATTACTGTGTTAAATATACAGTATAAATCAGTGTATGCCCCTGTTATGGCAAGACAGAGTTCATCTGAAAGGAATCTGACTTAAATGGCTATTTATCCTTTTTAAAATATATATTTATTACTTATTTGAACACTATAGATTGTGTATGGCTTTTTTTGGGCCACTTTGAATTGACTAGACATTAAACTATGAATATATAGTATATTTATCAGACAATTGGGTAGGTAACACAGTTTATTGTTAGTACTAAAACAGTTCATTTATAAAAGCTTTGCCTGGCGTATATATAAATGATCCCCAAAGTGTCTGCTATATAGAAATGTACTACATATAGAGAGTCATGGACTTATAAACATGATCAGCCCTAAACCACTGCAAATAATATATATAATCCCCTGCCCCCTTTACAAAAAAATAATTCCTAGCAATGAAGCAGCACACACAGCGTACCGTGACCTACGCTGGATCTTGCCAAATAATGCTAACAGTGTTAGGGGCTTAAAGTGGCATGGTTTTTAAAACCGAAGCCTACCCACTGCATACACAGCACACATTCTTACTGTTACAGTTTATTTACCCACAAAATAGGCTTTAAAGTAGAACTATGAGGTGAGTGCTTTTCACTCACCTCATAGTTCTAGCCGACCTGTGACAATGAGACTGTCACAGGTCGGCTCAGTAGATCGGGAGGTGAGCGAACACATACCGGCGTTCGCTCACCTCTCGATCCTGTCACAGCCCTCTGCCATGACAGGGGAGGGGCTGGATTCCCCCCTCCCTGCTCCGATCCACCAGCACTGACTGGCGGATCGGACGGGGGAGGGGGCGGGTAAAGCTGGCTCTGCCTCTAGATAGGCAGAGCCAGCTGTCACTCACGCAGCTGGGTGGATCCAGACATAATTGTCGGGATCCGCTTCAGCTGCGGCGTCTCAGTAGACCGCGAGCTGTAGCTCGCAGTATACTAAGCTTAGGGTGACGGGAGGATGCTAGTTTGTGTCCTCCCGTTACCCTAAAGAGAACTATGGGGAAAAACCTTAACCCCATAGTTCTCCTTTAATTACTGTTCCACAAGCAAGAGTCTCACAGACACTGACAAACCTCAGCACAATCATTTATAATAAATGAAACTCTTATAATACATATACTTTTCTGCAGCATACCTTAAAGAAAAACTTCAGGAGTATATAATGTACTAATACCATCCTTGAGATCGTTCATAAACAGCAATACGCTAGCCCTAAGACAGAACCCGGTGGCACATCATTCACAATCCTTGACCATTTAGAAAATGGGCCATAGGTCAATACTCCTTGTTTGTGTTACTGTAACTAGTTTGCTATCCATGTATGTACAATTTCGTCAAAGCCCATTGACCGCACTTTGTACATTAACTGTGTATGAGGTACTGTATCCAATGCTTTAGCAAAATCCAGATAGACCAAGTCCCCTGGCCTTAATCCTCTTTCATGCCCTCTTTGTTTCAGTCAGATTTATTATTTGTTTCTTTAAAACATTTAGGATTAGTGATATTATGGCTCTTAATAAATATTCTGTAGCCACTGTCAGGATTACTGATAATCTTTCTTCAAACTGGGAATGGTTCATGGGTAGTTTTAAATCCCTTTCCCAATGCTACTATTTGTCCTGTTGCTATGGTTCACATTTATTTGTCTGTTCAGCCTCCACATTTGTCTGTTTAATATGTTGGGAAAAGTCATGGTGTTTGGGAGATCTCCCCAGTCTATTGTTTAGGCTGTGTCAGCTTGTAGGGATAGTCATCCAGCTTGCAGCTTCCAACTTAAATCTTGGGTTGTTAAAGTGTATATATTGTGTGGTTAGTCTTTAACTTGTGGGCCCTTCTGTTATAGTTCCCTGTTGGGGTTGGTTGCTGTTGTTATTATTGGCCTATTAGTCGTTGTTTTCTGTGTGTGCCAACTATTCTGACTCCGATCGTTGTGATAGCGAAATATATCCCTTGCTGAGACCTCTATGCCTGGCCTGTATAAGCAGATATACTCACTGCGGACAATCCTCGTCAGATAGCTGAACTCGTCAATACCGATTCATTCAAAAGAGGTGTTTATTCTTTAACATCAGGTTACAGCAGATGATAGGAACAGCAGTTGAACGGTTATAGTATTGTGCGTTCAGAAAATGATGCCTTTCCTCCGTACTGTGCAGATTACATGTGTGACCTTGTTACATGTGGCTAGTAGCTGTGGCCATGAGACAGGAAGTACTGCACACAGGAAACAGGAAGGGGCGTACACTAGGGGGAAATACATCGTCACATGAGGAATAATTACAAAAAACATGTTTGTTACAACAAAAGGCCACTAGATGGCAGCATAGGATAACACATGAATTTAGCTATGAGAAAATAGTTAGGCAAATCACACTATATAAAACTTCTATCTATATTACAATGCTAATATTAACTGAGGCTATGCATCTCATATTCTATGCCCCTATTGGGGCGGCACACCAACCCCTCTGCTGGATTGATTTTTGGCATCCCATCCATTCAAGAAATAACTCCCTCTGTTTTTCGGTGACCCACTTTTGTACTGATTTCTACAAAACTGAGACAGGCTGGAAGTGGGAGGGGTATGAAGTGGCTGAGCTATCAGCTATGATTTTCCAATCACCTGAGAGTAGTTTGCAATGTGAATGGGAAGATGTAACAAATATATGAAGAGTTACTGGTGTTGATGGGTCCCTCGGGGTCCGAGGCAGACCCTCAACTTCAGATTAAGTGGTCACAGTTCTGTGATTACAATGAGAGCTGATCGCTGTGATCGCAGAGCTGTGACTGTTACACAGCCAGCATCAGCTCACTGTGTTGTGTGCAGTTGGAGCCAGCTAGTGTGTTTACAAACTGATACAAAGTATCTCTGAGAAGAATACTGTATTCTACTTATAGAAAGTAAGTATCAAAGCCCCTGTAAATAAAAGAAATAACCGCTTAGTGCTTGTAGTTTAAAAAGAAAAAAACTTAAAGCTTAAACTTACATTTTTTTTTACAAAATGCAGTAAAAGAAAAAGAGTTTGAAAAAATCAAAACACTTAAAAAAATTTGAATTACAAAATAGAAGAAAATATAGAAGAAAACATAGTGCCAAGGAGGCTATTAAAAATATAAGAAAAACATACCATCTTCTAAAATTGTTCCAAAGTAAAATTTTATATTTTACTATTTTGTAACCTATAACTCCCAAAATAAACTGAAATCCCAGACATATGATATACCCTATATATCACGACAAATAAAATAATTTATTATGAATTATTTTCTGTTAGCTACACTAAATATGTACACATTATTATTGCTAAAGCTGTGAAAAATGTGTTTTATTTAGATTTTTTTTGCATTTTTTGCTATTTTTTATAAGAATTTATATATGCATATATCACATCAAATTAAAGCCCATTTTGTCCTTTATAGAAAACGTTATATAATATGTGTAGGTGTAATGCACAAGAAAGTTGGTTAAACAAACACAGGAAAAATGACAAAATTGCTTCAGTCCCCAAAAGCTAAAACATTTTCTGAAGCTATGTCACTAAGGGGTAAACATCACAGCCTTTTATGCTACCGTGTTTCCCCGAAAATAAGACACTGTCTTATATTTTTTTTTGGCTCAAAAAAACACACTAGGTCTTATTTTCGGGGGTAGGTCTTTTTTTTTTTTTTAAAGTACAACAATCCACACTTATTCATGTACAACAGTGTACATTCATGTACATGGTGATCAGGGCAATCAAGGGTGCCGTACCTTTCCAGGAGCACTTTGGTAACCAATCGCTGGCCAGAATGAGCGAAGTGCACTTTCACTATTGATTCCTCACAGGTGGAGTGCATTTGGTATCACTCCACCTGTGACAGAGGCGGCGCTATAGAGGAGGCATCGGCTTATGCAGCTCTGCTCCCTCCGGTGCCGCCTTGCTTCTTCTAGCGCTGGCTTCGTTGGCACAGCTGATTTTCTCCTTCCTCTCACGCGGCTCTTCAAGTTCCTCCTTATGCCACCACTGGTCCTTGGAATTGTCACAACTGGGTCTTATTTTCGGCGGGTAGGCCTTATATTTTAGCAATTCCCCAAAATAGTACTAGGTCTTATTTTCGGGGAAACAGGGTATTATGCTGTGTTTGTCTTTATTTATTCATGCATCCTTGTTGTTAACTGTTTTACTCGGGAGGTTCCAGGGTTTCATAGGAATACATTTCAGATTTTTTTAATACCAAGTGGCTTAAAACGGCAGATCAAATTCCTCCATTTCCTTTAACTATCAATTTGTTGTTGTTCTTTTTTAACTGGTCCTTGAACTAAGCACATTTAAATATATTGGCCGCACGTCAGAGTTCCTCCATAAAACTGGAACCAGATCCGATCCTTTTTGGGGTCGTTGTATTCATGGACATGGTTTGCTTATTCATTTGTTATGCAGATGCCCAAAGTTAAAGGAGAACTATGGGGTTAGGGCTTTTCCCCATAGTTCTCCTTAGGGTAACAGCAGGACACAAACTAGCGTCCTCCCGTCACCCTAGGCTCACTGTAGCTCGCGATATACTGAGCTGCTGCTCGCGGTATACTGAGACGCCGCAGCTGAAGCGGATCCCGACAATTATGCCGGGATCCGCCCAGCTGCGTGAGTGACAGCTGGCTCATCCTATCTAGAGGCAGAGCCAGCTGAATCCAGCCCCTCCCCTGTCATGGCAGAGAGATGTGACAGGATCGAGAGGTGAGCGAATGCCGGTATGTGTTCGCTCACCTACCGATCTACTGAGCCGACCTGTGACAGTCTCATTGTCACAGGTCGACTAAAACTATGAGGTGAGTGAGAAGCACTCACCTCATAGTTCTCCTTTAAGGCGATATTGGTATATAGTGGTGTGGCTATTAAACAGGCTATATGGTGCTCAGCTGGAAGTTACTCCTTTGGCATTCTTATTGGGTCATATTGATCTACCGGACATCAATAGATATAAATTGGATGCTATCTCTAAAGCACTGTTCTCTGCCAGGAGGCTAATAGCTGTGAAGTGGGTTTCTCCACATCCTCCCACTATAGGGGAGTGGGTTGCGGAAGTGAATAACTATATCCTGTTTGAAATACATACGTACAGGCTGCGTCAAGGAGTGCCAAAATCCCAATGGCAGGAGGCTATGTAATCTCACTTTGATATCCAGTAACATTGTACAATGTGAAATATTGTTTTGGTTAGTTTTTGGAGCTGTGTGAATGGGGGTCTTTTTTTTCTTTCTTCTTCTTTGTTTGTTCTGTGTTATGTATAATAGTTTGGGTAAAAAATGAATAAAATATAATTTAAAAAAATAAATAACAATATATATATATATATACACACATACTTTGCAGATGTAAGTACCAAACTGAGATAGATCATGTTCCTCATGAAGATGAGCAAATGAATGCCTGGCTATGATTTGCAGGCCTCATCTGCTCAGTAGCAGAACAACCACACATGTTTCTGGAAGCAAAACGACACTCGGCATTAATAATCCCATTATTTTCATTAGTATCTGATGCTCGGAAAAGTACATAAGCTTCTTTTCGGACAAAATTGCAACATTTTTTTTTCATCCAATAGACTTCAATAGCACCTGGAACATGCTCAAAAAACATCTGAAAAATAAGGGAAAGGCATGTTTCTCATCTGATTTTGTGCCAAACAACTGTCTCCCCCTCCTAGTAACTAACTTTCTATTGGATAAAACAAATACACTCAAACCTGAAAACATTTGAAAAACACCTGAAGAAACATGCAAAATGAAAAATACTTGATCACCTGAAAACTCTCATGCTCAATTCACACCTCTGTGTTTTTCATGCATTGCAGTGGCAATGCATATACACATGTTTTGCATTCAGTCTACATGTGCTGTTGTTTATTTTGGCAAAAAGGTGTGTGCTTTTTTTCACGATTGACCATCCTTGAAGGAGTCTGGTGTGCTGGTGACATCTCTATATTGTCTGCAATTGGCGACGCCATCCGCGGTCATTCCAAGCACCCTTCCCCATATTCTGGGTTGTCCGATAAGGAGTGCAACAAACCTTTCTCGTCATGCCTTTCTGATTGGCCGGGAAGCCACCTTTGGGCTCCCTCGTCACACAGTGAGGAGGGAGCATGGAGCCAGCTTATCAGCCAATCAGAAAGCTGGGGGGTGAGTCATTACCCGCCTCCTGCTTCCTGATCAGCCGGGCAGCCGGCCATAGGCGACGCTTTAAAACCTTTTCCACTCATCAGTTTAGTGTTAGCAGTGATTGATGGCCCTAGAATTATTGCTCACACACCGACGTTCGCTGTGATATGTAACATGTGCGGCTCAATGGGCGCAATCCTCATTTTTGCACGTAGGCACACCCGACACATGTTATTGTGTGCATGTGGGGGTGGGGGGGACATTAACATTTATTGATGTTTTTAAAAAAAAATTATGTGACTTTCATTTTTTATGCTACTTTCAGGTTTTTTTTTTTACACTTAACTTTATTGCTATCACATAGGGGGCTAACAAGCCAATTTACAGTGACAGGGCCATTATATGAAGACATCATGGGTCTTTAAGACCCCCAATGTCACCTAAGGACCCACAAAGAAGCTGATGAAGCAGAGATTTGCTTCACCAGCTTATCTCCGGTTTCTGTAGCCGTGAATGACAGCTGAATGCATAAGTGATGTAATATACATGACTTCCTGCATTCTGACACCAGAGAGGAGGTCAGAGGAAGATCGTGTACTGAACTCCCTCTGATCTCTGATTACGGAGCCCGGGATCGGCAGCGGTGGAGAGGGGGGGGGGGGGGGGGGCCGCACACCCACATACAAAATACAAGCGACCAGACGGCTCTATAACCACCTGACCGCCTGTGTTTAAACAGCCATCGATGGCTGTTTTGAATTTCAGCAGTTTTCCCGCTCATGCGTGTGCTGGCCTGGCAGAGGAGGTGAACCTCTGAAGCGCGTTGCCTAGCAACATGTGACACCTGACGAACCGGACGTACTCAGCAGCTGTGATCTCGTCTTGAGGAGAACCAGCTACAGCACTGCTCAGCCACTGGATCAGATCTGTCTTCCAGCACAGGTGTTCTGGAATCTTTCTGGACTGGACTCTGCTCTCTCCATGTGCCGTCTATCCTGATAACAATCTTGGACCACCAGCTGAGATCGAACTTTCATCTGATGTGTGACATGTGAGATGTTTTTAAATATCCTGTAAGTGCATTACTTTTAACCTTTATTAAACAGTAACTTTTATACTGCATTTAGATCCATGTGCCTTTTTTATGTTTTCCTCACAGTGCTGTTACATGGATGTTTCCCTATCCAACTAACTGAGGATTCCCCCCTCCCCGCTCTGATCCTCCAGTGCTGACTGGCGGAACAGACGGTGGAGGGGGCGATACAGCTGGCTCTGCCTCTAGATAGGCAGAGCCAGCTGTCACTCGCGCAGCTCGGCGGATCCCGACATAATTGTCGGGATCCGTTTCAGCTGCGGCGTCTCAGTATACCGCGAGCTGATGCTTGCGGTATACTGAGCCTAGGGTGACGGGAGAACGCTAGTTTGTGTCCTCCCGTTACCCTTAGGAGAACTATGGGGAAAAGCCCTAACCCCATAGTTCTCCTTTAAGACTAATAATATACAATCCATAAATAATCGATCTAGTTACACAAGTTGATGACTTCCTTTTACTTCCTGGATTTCTGGTACATGTGACTAGGACATGTGACCATGCACATCATCTCAGGGGAAGAAAATGCCGTTCCCTGAGATCTTCTAAAATTACAGGTGAGATTTCCCAGCAATGCTCTGCTGATGACAAGGCAATCCCAGTGTGCATTGCTTTGGCAAACTGAAGTCATGTTTGCCTTTCAAAGCAGGAAGTGAATGCTCTGCATGTGTAAGTATTTCAAAATCACAGCATTTTACACCTGACATGTCCATGTTATTATTAATCATCATACATAGAGGGATGCATTGGTAGAATTTGATTTCTGAGTGTAAAGGTGTAATTGCTAGAAATAGCAACTAATCTCTACACATTTGGAACAAATGACTCCTTATGGAGTGAGGCACACAAATAGCACGTAGTAGCAAAAAAACACACATTTTAAACATTTTTATCTATTCATTTCTGCTACATACTACTTTGCCCAACTTCATAGAGAGCTATGTGTTTGATTGTGTAGCAATCGAAGGCTACTAATAGTGATTAAATCCTGGTGATTTTAATAGTGTGCTCCCAGTGTTTTCACCCAGGCAGTGTTATTATTTCAACCTTTAGTTATAAACAGTACTTCCTAGATATATGTAAAAAATAAATCAATGCAACTGGGCTTGCTGTGTTTTTGATGTTTCGCTGGTCATCCGACTAGCTTTCTCACACTTCCTGGAGTTCCTTTTTACAATAAAAAGGGGACCAATCTATATTTGGCGGTGATAATGGTAAAATATAGGGGATCTGCACACGTTGCGGTACATACATTAGTACATTGTTCTATGCATGCTGTCATTTCTCTTCTGTGAAAATACTGTACCCTTCATCGAGTATAGTGCCTTTGTTGTTTTAGTGTAATTATTGGATCACACCAATAAACTAAGAAATTCAATTTACTCACATTACATTGTAACAAAGAAAACCAAATGAACAAACATTATCCAGCCCAATATTTCTTATAATCGTAGCCTTGAATACAAATGTGGAAATTGCTTTAAAAAACGAATCAGCTTACTAGAAAAGTGAATGTGCAACTGATATGAATAATAGGATTGTGAAAGCAAAACTGGCATTTATTTATTTTCAAAATTAGGAAAGACATGAGATGATAAATTAGACTTATTTACAGCGTCTAGAAAACCATTTCTAAAGAGAACAATGATTTAGATACAAATGAGATTAATTACAATTCTTTGGCTTTATAACTATTCTTAATTTTCACTGTGGAACATATGCAAGCCATTTTGATATACCTGATGAATTATATAACATGTTGTGCTGATAATGTACGGTCCTGCTGTGAAGACCAGGTTCATGCTGGTAAGTTATAGAAGCTGATAGTCAGCTTCAGGCTGAGATCCTATTTAGCTAAACCGGTGGTGACATTCATTTACAGGCTATGTACCACATGCAAATAAAACCAGTGCTTGTGAGACATACTAAGGGACCTATGCATAGCGAAATATAAATGTCACCACTTTTTCCTCTTCTTATTTGCTTTTTATAACTTTTTGCCCTTGTCAAATAAAACTTTTTAAACTCTAAAACACGTATGCCAATTGCAAGGTCCTCGGGCCACAAAATTTTATTAGGCCTGCCAGTCTCACGCTTTGTACTGCAGCAAGCAGGATCCCGCACCTCCCTCCTCAACCGCACGTTTCTCCTCAGCTGCACCTCCCTCCTGGGCTATATGTTACTCCTAGCCTCTACCCCTGGTCTCAGCCGTTCCGATAAGTCCTGCTGTGTGTATCCTGAATTTACTGTGAGGGCAATACAAGTGTCAGCAGTCCCTGTCCATTTAATGGACAGGAAATGCTGACACTGGTAGTGCCTTTACACACAGGACTGTCATATAATGGACAAGGACTGCTGACACTTATAGTGCCCTCACACAGGACAGTCATATCATCATGATATGACAGTTCTGGTGTCCTGTGTATGTGGGCACTACAAGTGTGAGCAGTCCCTGTCCATTATATGAAAATCCTGGTGTCCTGTGTGTTGGGGCACTAATGGGCAGGGCTGACACTTGTAGGGCCCTCACACTAGAACGTACAGAAAGATTGCGTCAAATAAATTATACATAGAGCTCCATGATGATAGCCATGGCAAGATTTAGCAGATGAGTACAAGATGATACTTGTTATGTCAGGGCCAAAAAATAAAGAAGTGCCCCCATTGGATTGTGACAACACATCTCACTCTATTTCTTTCTTTAACAAATGTTCTTTAATTCACTTTGTAGTATTTAGGAAAGTTAGGAATTTGGGCTGGTCTGCTGGATTTTTATTTCTTTCAGGGTAAAGTCTGTTTCTCGAGAGAAGCTGATAGGGGCTGTAATAGTAGGTGTGTAGAATCCTTTGTATACTATGCAGGACCTCTGTCTGCTAACTAATAAGAAAGTTTTGATTGACATTTACTTTGGTAGATCAAAAGCCCTTTGTAAAAAACATATCTTGTCAGATGGGTAATTTCTTGGTATAGCATTCCTATATGTATGATGCTTTGCTGGCTGCTGCCTGTGTCCCTGTTAGGGAGATTAATATGTAGATGCCTTTCTGCAATCCTAATCGGATATCCCAAGTATAATCAAAGTGGGTGCTTGTAGTGACCGTGGATGGCGTCGCTTGTAGCAGAACTTGATGAAGAAGTCACCAGCACACCAGGATAATTTATCAAAACAAAATAAGTCAAACAAGCGCAGCGTCCCCTTCATCGTCATTTCTGAGCCCGATGAAGGGGACCCTGCAGGTCCCGAAAGCATTTGTTTGAGTGACAATATTGGTCAGTAAATGGACCTTTTTTTGTTTTGATACGTTATCCTGGTGCGCTGGTGATGTATTTATCAAGTCCTGTTAGGGAGATGGCCCTCACTTCATGTCTCTGTGACACCAGGACAGGAAGTTAGGCAAAGTCTTTTAACCTTTTTTTCACACAATACAAATGTAAAACAAACAAAAAAAACAAAAAAAAAGTTATTGCTGGTGTTCCATTTTACATGGGAAAAACTCCTGTTCCCTCTACCAGATGTACCTTCCCTCCTAGCATCACAGGGGATTAGACAACTTGATTGCTTTCTGCTGCATCTCTTAGGTGTTTGTGTTAGACCCGATTCACACCTAGGAGTTTTTGAGTAGTAAAAGTGCTGTTAAATGCTTAACACAAGAAATCCCATGCTTTCCAATGGTCCCTGTTCACACCTGAGCAGCAAAACAGCAGCAGGAAAATGCCAAACACAGAAAAGGGTACATGAGCTCCTTTTGGCAGTTTCAAGCTCGTTGTTTCCCTCATAGACTTCAATAAAAACACCTGAAAATGCGTGGCAGAAGCATGTTGCACATTTACGTGTACGTTTTTGTGCTTTTGTACGCGCGTTCATCCTTTGCCCGCAATGTTTCTTAAACTGCCAGTGAAAACGCACGTCTTCATGTACGCGCATACGGAGGCGCGTAAAAATGTACAAAACGTGCATAAATGTGCAAATAACCGCACGCTGAAAACAATGCTGCCTAGGTGTGAACCAGGCCTAAGTATGTTAGGTGAACTAGCTTAACTCATTTCCCCTTTTGGAATCTCTCACCTAGACAACTGGTATTTATCAGCATTCAGTGTTAAATATACGGAGTTGCCTGTATTAGCTGAATTAGTACTGCTTTTGCTTGAAATCTAAGGCAGCTGACCTTCCTAAAACAGCCGTCTGTCTACTTACCATAATCTAATGCATGGCATATTTATGTGCATACCTACGTGACCCACCATTTGCTTTAATATGCAGTTCAAAGTTGTGCTATTTCTAAAATCAAGGACATGTTAAATGTAGTACTGGGTATTATATCTAAAAGCTCTTACTTAATCTAGAGCAGAGCAGCATAAGTGATGTGTCAGTTCAAATGAAAAGTGGAACCTAGTGTTCAGCTTTGTGCTGAAGGTTCTGATGTATTTATTTTTGCACAACTTTCCTGTCTGGTTGGTGTCAGGCAGTTTGCTATTCTTTTTCATTTTAGAATATTGATTGGTACTGATGGTAACTCAGCCAGTTCCAGTCTTTCTTTATTTTTCTAAGCTACTGTAGAACAACAAGTTTCAGAGGGGCTTTCAGGAACTATATGAGCCACAAATGCAAGCATATATTTCCGGTAACTTAAGTGGGACAAGCATATGTAAGTCAGGACTCCTAAGTATCCATCTTTATTAAAGTATCAGCTAAAAACCTCTATGGATGCTCAAGAATGAGTGCTGGCTTACATATACCCGTAGTTCTGTAAGCAATTCTGTTGGGAAGGATAGTTATGCAATCCTCAGGGAAGTATACTGTTAACATCAATGGCCAGTAAGACATTTAGAAATCCTATTAATTGTTGTGGCACTAGAAGGCAACTACAAGGAGTTGAGGAGCATAGAAAATAAATATTTATTTCCTATGCTCCTCAGCTCTATCTAGTGGGGATAAATTGGCATTTTACTGAAATTACATTCAACCTACCGTAGAAAGAAAATATGTTAATATCATTAGTTTTTGCATCCAATTGCTCTGCAAATTGTTTATAAATACATCCCATAGTAAGGTTGAAAAAATACACCATTATGTCCATTATGTTCAACCAATGCTGAAAAAAAAAAATGGTGAAATAAATAGAAAACCTCTATAAACAGAACCCTATACCGACAGTTGATCCAGAGGAAGGCAAAAAAACATTATAAAGCATGGTCCAAATTGGTATCACTTAAACATTTGAATATTCCCTGGATCAACAATCTCTGGTGTTATTGCTTACAAATGTTAATAGCAAGTTATTTTCTGTATGTTTAGCAATATATTCAGATGTTTTTAAACAATTAACCAAGCTCCTTAGAACTACTTCCTGAGGCAGCCTATTTCACATGTTAACAGCTCTTACTGTGAAGAAGCCTTTCCGTATATGGAGATTGAACCTCTTTTCCTCCAGATACAGAGTGCCCCCTTGTCCTTTGCAATTACATTAAACTAAATAAGTGCATGAAGTTCACTGTATGGACCATTTATGTATGTATAAATGGTGATCATATCCCCTTTAATCCCCTCTTATCATAGCTCAGATCCTCCATGCCCCTTACACTGGTCTACAAATTTGGGGAAATGATCGACCTCTGAGATAAAAATGTGTTAATTCTTACATATTTTTTGAGATGAATTAGAAAACAGGTGATGTAGGTGCTGGTTGGCTAAAGTTTTCAAGATATTTCACAATAAAGATTATATAGAGTATATTTGCCTACAAGGGAGGGAGGTGTCTGATGATCATGATGCCTCGTAACTTCTCGACAAAGTACGGTAGAACAATGAAAATGGTACCACATGGAAGTGTATACATTTATCTTCACTTTGGAAAAGATTATTACCTAACTGTAATTGATTGTTCTTTTATTGGAAGGTACATTTGTCATGGTCAGATCTACGTATCATACAGTTACATCTGGTGGCTTGTGAAAGTGTTATTGCCTAACATTTCCAGGAAAAGGTTGCGTGATATTTTCCCTCAGAAGCCAAGATGCCTCGAAACTGAGTAAACAAGGCGGATAACTTCTGCTACATTTGTGGCGGGGTTACATTTGCATCTCAAAATTGCAGTATGACAGAAATGGTAAAAAAGGCATACCACCTATATTTTGGATGCAAAATAGGGGCTCAGGACAAGAGTTGGGTCCCTCATTATTGTTGCATTACATGTGCAACTTATCTGCGTCATTGGCTAAACAAGAAGAAAAAGTCCATGCCTTTCGCATTCCCAATGTTGTTGAGGGAACCCACCAATCATAGTAGTGACTGCTATTTTTGCATGGTTCCCCCAATTGCAAAAGAGATCTCAAAAAAGAAGAAGTGGGCTGTGGAATATCCAAAAATTCCATCTGCACTGTGTCCTGTACCCCATGGTGAGGACTTGCCTATTCCAGATCCACCAGAATCCTACTCTCTAGAATCAGATGATGATAAAGAGGATGAGCAGAATGCAGCTGATCCGGGGCCGTCAATGTCAGCGGACCCAAACTTTAGCCACCGTATGCTCCTCCTGAACCACATCTAATTTCATAGAGTAAACTAAATGACTGGTCAGGGATTTGGAATTGCCTAAGACTAAGGCAGAGCTACTGGGCTACAGATTACAACAGTGGAACCTCTTGCAGAGTGATGTCAGGATCTCCATTTTTCGTGTTCACCAAAAAGATCTGGTTCAGTATTTCTTAGTGGAAGGTGATTTGGTTTATTGCAATGATTGGTATGGCACCATTCTCATTGCTATATCACATTTTACAGAAAAGTTATGGAGCATAATTGCACATCCCCTCCTAATTTTGAATTTTTTTAATGCAATTTTGACCTGAAGCTGTATCTTGGAAACTGGAGCCAATTAATATTTCCTTTATTAGTGACCCAATTCTGGTAAAATTTAGCTACTTTCAGTTCCGAGGCTTTCGCCTTGTAGACGAGTGCTAATAGTTTATTTGCCCTTCTTTGAACTCTCTGCACAACATCCGTTTTGTGAACTGGTGCCCAGAAGTGAACTGCATATTCCAGATGAGGTCTTATTAGTGCTTTGTACATGGGCAAGATTATTCTCTCTCTCTGGAATTTATAGAATATAAATATGACAGAATACGTTGTCACTAACACTCTCATTGCAAATTGTACTGTTCCAGAATACCATATACAGTTTTAAGGCACCTTCCAAGCCTGTAATATAAAAAGTTGGCATTTTTCCCATGTTGCACACAAAGGCTTATTAAAAGGAGGTCACTCTGCCTGCTATACAGCACTTTAAAAAAAATTAATTGGTACATGTCCCCCATGACAGTGCTCAACCCACCATGTTTAGGTATTTTGACAGCCAGTGGGGCCAACCCCTGACCATATAAAATCTGCTGAAAATGTATAGGTGTATGCCAGCTATAGGATTTACACCCACATGAACTGTAGCAAAGAACTAGGCTTATACTCGAGTCAATATTTTTTCCCAGTTTTTTGTGGTAAAATTAGGTACCTCGGCTTATATTCGGGACGGCTTATACTCGAGTATATACGGTATGTCTTTTGCCCTGGCAGACAGAATTATGCTGTGTGGCAGGACAGAGTACATTTCAGGACTGGATGGACAGAAATACATATCCTTTGGTAGGTAGAACAGCTGTCATAGATGCAATTTATCTGGGTATTTAGCTGTTTGCCTGGAGTTCAGCTTTAGGGGATAACACTTGCAGTACATGGCTACTATTTGATACTGTTTGTAGTACAGAGCAAATTAGGTATTTTAATGTGTTATCTTTAACATTTTCATATTCTTGCTTTAATTGTCCCCTGAAAGCCATAATCACTGAGTATTTCCTGTGTATTTGTGTGATCTCCAGGGAGATAAAAATGCATATCATTCGTTTTGCTTATTTAGCAGCAAAGGTTTGCTAAACAGCCAATTGTACATGCAGAAAGGTAGAGCAGCTAAAATGTAGATTACCTAAATAAATGTTTTTCACCTAGGCGAACTTCAGCAAATGTTGTGTAATGAGCTTATAAGTAACAGTGATGTTTTGTTTCAGATCCTGCACACGTTCTAATGAATTATCCATTTAAATTATTTTCAGAAATCAAGTTTCACAAATGAATGGACAACATTCAAGAAAAATATTGCAATGTTATAACTGAATGCAGGTACAATACTTGTAATTATAGTATTAGGATTTTAGGTATGCTGTTTACATAAGGATAATTTAACTGTTGAGTGGCTACATTGCATTATTGTATCTGTAAAAAATAAGTCACGGCAACTGGATTTGCTGTATTTTTCTTAAGTCAGTTGCCTTGACTTATTTTTTACAGATACTGTATACCATGACCTGGATGAATGAGAACCTTCACAGACATTGCATTATTGTTTTCTGTAAACACATTACAGTGGTACCTCTGTTCACGACCGCTTCTATTCGCAAACAATTCTTTTCGCGAACAGGAAGTCCAGGAAATGTTTCCTTCGGTTGTCGAACTCCGCTTCGGGTGACGAACACATCCGCAGTCGTTTTCCCTGCTCTGACACATGGGCATGGCTTTAGTCGAGATCACTGTCTGATCACAGTTTGATTCGGTTCACGACCAGAATCACGGAACAAATTAAGTTTGTGAACCGAGGTACCACTGTATTATGTTACAAAGGTTGATTGTGCTATCAATATAATAAATTCCAAAAGGTTTTCCCCCACATTTATGAGGTTGAAACAAATATTTTATGGTTTTATATATCATATTTTTAAATGTTTTATTTAATAAAATGGTCTTTAATGCTAGGTTCAGATATTGGAGGGACGCACGTCGATTGCCCACACCGATTGCTGCACAGCCACATTGATTTCAATGGGGTTATATTCACGCAGCAATAGCTGAAAAAAGATACATATACCTTTTTTGTGACACGCACCGTGCAGTTTTTTGAACTGCGATTGCATGGGTGGTATCGGGCTGGGGGAACCATGCGATCTGCCTGGCGTGACTGGGGTGCCATTAGAAAAATATGGCACCACCAGTGCGATCGGAGGTGATGTGTAAGTTCATGACTGCGCGGTTTCGTGCAAGATTGCCGTACGGTCACGGATCAGGACATGGCTTGTGTATACTTCATTGTATACTTCCAATGTATGAAGTGGAATTATTGTTACTTGCAATGCAAAAGAGGAGTTCCGTTGAAGTCGGCAAACCAGTATATATTTTTGGTTGTAGTATTCAGTATATTAACTCCTTTTTTGATTACTATTCAAAGACAAAAAAATGGTCTGTGAATGTGTGTGCCATGATCGGAGTATTTATATAATAACACAGGTATCAGCTAGTGCCTTGATGCTGGTAACTGTTTTACTATTAAATCCATAAATCCTCTAAAAATGGTACACAAACTTATGGACCATTTTTTTCATCTTTAAATGTGTCAGCACTCAGGCAAGGCTATAGGGCCACGGAGCAGCAGCAGCAGTATCTTTTCTATTGCTTTTACCATTCCTTTTTTTATTACCCATATTTTTTTACAATAATACACAGACCAAGCTGTGTTGTTTTGTGGGTTTTGTCGGTGTAACATGCATTGTGTTAAGCATCCCATTTATCTTCAATAGGAAGGTATTTTCATTGCTCCACAGATCATATATATCATCAATGACAAGCGGTTCAAAGATATGTTGGTGGGGCGAGAGAAAATTGCCTGGAAAGCATTCAAAGATGTTGAGAATTTTCTTGGCAACTACAGAGCACCAAACTACATTCAGCTGTTTGATAAACTTATTACAGCATACGGATCCATGAAGTGCAGCATGTCACTGAAGATTCACTTTCTGCATTCACACTTGGACTGTTTAACCAAAAATCTAGGTGCAGTTAGTGGCGAACATGGTAAGCGGTTTAACCAGGACATTGCTAAATGGAAAAATTATATCAGGGCATCTGGAATCCATCAATGCTAACTGACTATTGTTGGACACTACAACGAGGTGCACTGGTGTACAAATTCAAATCAGCAGCAAAACACTTTGAACTTCTACTACGGATCAGAAATGATGCATTATATATAAATTAACATTATGCGATTAAACATGTTATAGGGATTAAAAGTTATTGTAATATTTCTCAGGATTCCTGCATGGTACAGTCATTCTAAACTTATTTTTGTGTTCACCTTAATGGGGTCTATCATAATCACCAATCATGTTTTTCAGGAAACAAAACTTTTGAAAATACTTTTTGTCCAGTGTAATTAGCAGTACAACTATCATTATAAGAATTGAAAACTAAGACTACTGCATACTATTGTTCACTGGTATGCCGGCTGTCTGATGCTTGCAAAAATGGCACTTGATGTGGAAGGGGTTGCTGACTCCAGCTCTATCCAAAACTAAGAAGTAACACTTTTAGAAAAACAATGTGCTAATGATGTTGTAATGGGTGGCTTTACACAGTTGTTCTATGTACTCTGTTGTTATAAAAAGCCCATAGTGAGGGAGAAGCCAAAAATGTACTAAATGTACTGGAAAAGCAAAGGCTTGTGTGTGCCCAATTTGTTGTCATTGTTCAGAAGCACATTGATTATAACAATTCATTGTCATTGATGGGGGGAAAAAATGAAGGTGTCCTATGGATTTTTTTCTCCAGACTTCATTCTTTGTAGTTCAGGTATAATCATCTAGTTGATTAGCTGTTGGTTCAGCACTTTATTAAAGCGGACCTTTACCCATATCTTTAACATAACAACAAACACACCTTTAGAAATGTTTAGTAATGACAATCTACAAACACATACCTCTACATAATGGTCGGCTTTGTTTTCTTTGCATATCTTATTTCTCTTTTTTCTCCAATCTTCTGGAAGTGGGGATGTTTAGTAAGGGCAGATTACTAGCTCTCCTTTTACTTCCTGGATTTCTGGCACATGTGACTAGACATGTGACTAGGACATGTGACCATGCACATCATCTCAGAATCCCAGTGTGCATTGCATTTGCAATCTAAAGTAATTTTGCCCTTTCAAAGCAGGAAGTGAATACTCTGCTAGTGAAAGTATTTTAAAATCACAGCATTTTACACCTGACATGTCTATGGTATTATTTATCATCATACATAGAGGGATGCATTGGTAGAATTAGATTTTTTAGTGTATAGGTCCGCTTTAACTGCTCTGAGCATTGTCTGTAATACATTTTAAATGTTGAGAGAAATTAGACCTGAGTTTTACTGTATTGCTGTGGCAGCAGGCATCACAGCCAACATCAGGGAGACAAACTATTACCCAACTATGCTGAGAGAAAAGGCTAAAAAGGGTAAATTAAATTGATAAAGCCTTCAACAAGCAACCGAATCTGACCTTTTTATAGAACGTTTATATCTAAATTAAAACACCTGAAGAGTATTTGATGTTACATGAGATAGCTTTATAACAATTCTGAAACCATTTATGTCTGAGGCAATGACAACCAGGCATTTCAATGAATGAAGCGCTGTGGGTTCTTGTTATGATCTATAAAATGCAATGAATAAACAGTTATAATGAAATCTGTGCTGGAACATACTGTTACCATACTTAAGTGAATTTCTAAATGCCTGACAAATTTATTTTGCACTCAGCCTGGTTATTAACTTAATCGTTATCTGTTTTGTTTATGTTTTAGCTACCTAAATATTATGTCAGCCTATACATTTCCAACATTTAGAAAATATCTATAATTATGAAAGTCTAGTCGTAATCTTTTCTTTGTAAACAAAATAAATATTTTACATTGCTGTGTATATATAATTGTTTTTCCTTCCAAACAGTTGAACTGTTTTTGTTAGACTGTTTTGTTTATGTAACCACCTACGAGTCATGCTGGCTTGTATAAAAAGTGCATGGACAAGTTTAACACCATGTGGGCAGTTCCACTTCAAATTTCTAATACAGAAGCATATGTTTAATTATAGGCTATACCTGCTCTATAGTGGGTACTCTGCACACCAGCAGTGGTGCCCATTTTTAAAATGTATAGCAAAAAAAAAAAACCGATAAGGAAATCTGCTTAGATCAAGATCTGGTTTGGGAAGATACATGGAAAGGGTTAAATGCAAATTCTAGTCATTCTGCAACCCATCTGCTGGCCCCGGTCCACGTTTTTAATTTATTTTTACAGCATTTATATTCTTGTACTGCAATCAATTCTAAAAAGTCTCATATATGCTGTCCAGCTTCCTCTTTATTCCTGTCCATGCTAACTGGGTGTCCTTTGCTAGTATTACAGGCAGATACAGGCAAAACAGATTAAAACCAGGTTCCTTTCTTTCATTAACTCTGGGAATATGTTGGGGTCACTAACACAACAGTTTACTTTTCGGTCCCTCCCAATGGGCAGCCCCCTAATAAGGTCTTTAGGATATAACATAATGCCCTATTTTGTCTCCCTCTTCAAATGAATGTTGCTTTGAATAAAACTTCTTTCTTCAAAGCAATTTTTTTTAATAAATCCTGTGCCGATTCCCAACTCTTACAAGAACTAGTAAAACGATTATTGATATATATCTCTTTCGCTCCCCCATTCTTTTGTGTTTTCTTTTACAACTGAGATTTGTTGTACAAGTAGCCCTTGGAGATATGCTTTTAGTGCATCCCAGACTACCAACGGAGGGGATGTAGAATTATTCCAACCCAAAATATCATTAGGGTCAGAATAAATAGAAGAAACAATCTTAATCAATGAGGATTAAAACTCCAAGGAAGAAAAGTATCTCTATTATTAGATTTAAATTGTATTACCAATAGAGAATGATCAGTAATTCCCCTACCCTATTTTCAATGTAATGATTAATATAATAGGAGAACCAACTGCTAAACCTAGACAAAGTTGTATGTGTTTTAGAGAAGCAAGAATATTTTTTCTCTCTAGGGTGTATTATATGCCATATATATTTTAATCCATGCTCCTGAAGTATCCTGCTAAAAGAAGAAAGACAATCAAGAGACTGCACTCCAGCAGGAGGATGTCTATCAATTTCAGGCATTGCAAAATTTTTGAAATCTCCCACTACAATAGAAAATGCATAATGCATATCTGAAATAAATTTGGAAAGAAATGTCATTACTTTACTAGAGCATGGCTGGGGAATGTATATATTACCAAATATATACTTCAGTAAACCATATATAAATGCATACCTACCATTAGAAGCCACCTCTTTCTGAATGCAAGTGAACTGTACCAGTCTATGCATAAGTATACTAATGCCATGTGAATAAGAAAAACAAGAATGAGTATTTCTAATGTAACTAAACCTTAGTAAATGCTTCATGGTGTCTGGCATTACACGTGTCTCTGTAAACAAATGATAGTAAGCTTGTATTGTTTCAATAAATGGAAAATTGTGTTCTGCTTAGTGACATCCCCATCCCTCATACATTCCAAGAAACCAAATACATAGCGCTTAATTTTTTCAAATTTTTTCAAAAAAAAAAGATTAGTTATACATAACTTAACAAATAGCATAATGTGAAATAGCATAATGCCCCACCTGTCAGTCATAGTATTAAAAAGACCCAGGAAAAAGCAAAGATATCTACTGCATTTCATGTCCAACAATATACATAAATTATAATGTCAAAGTAACATCATTCCCCATTGACAATCACAGATACTCTAGCTCAGTATTAAAAGGACCAGAAGGAGAGGGAAAAAAACACCAATTTTCAAATCTTCCCTTGGGAAAATAAGTGTAAAAAATAAACCCAGAATACACAGCTTAATTACTCTAAGAAACAATCTGCTCCACTCTGTATATGCTTTCCTCCTGCACAAAAGAAAATAACTAGTATCATTTGGAAATGCCAGATATAATGGTGTACCAACTAGTGTTATCATAAATATTTTTCATGCTTATTGATCTATGAAGCTACATCTGCAAGTGTATCAAAAAATGGGCTTCAAGAGCAACAACTCTTAACCATGCAGGAAAAACATAGCATGCAATGTTTCTTATTTTCCCAGAATTTAACCACTTTTTGCAAATTTGCAGAAGCTTCTCTATATAACAGAAGCGGATCCAGAGTCTGGTCTCAGGAGGGGCACTGCCAGAAAATAAGAACACGGAGCACGGTAGTAAAGAACTCAGAGCACAGAAGTAAAAAATGCAGTGCACTGTAGTGAGGAATGCAGCGCACGGTAGTAAAGAACACAAAGCACGGTAGTAAAGAACACAGAGCACAGTAGCAAAGAATGCAGAGCATGGTAGTAAAGAACACAGAGCATGGTAGTAAAGAATGCATAGCGTGGAAGTAAAGAACGCAGAGCACAGAAGTAAATAATGCAGAGCACGGGAGTAAAGAATGAAGAGTTCAGTAGTAAAGAACCCAGAGCTCAGTAGTAAAGAACGCAGAGCATGGAAGTAAAGAATGCAGAGCATGGGAGTAAAGAATACAAAGCACGGTGGTAAAGAACACAGGGCTCAGTAGTAAAATACACAGAGAATGTTAGTAAATAACGCACTACTGTTCTATTACAATACTTCTACACAAACACAACACTGGGCATCTGGAACATTATGTAAAGACAAAATCAATACTGGCAATAACACTAAATGATGAATGTTGGGGTTGATGTACACAATCCCCTGATCGCTACCAGCTTCAGGTGAGCTTGGCGTACCTGCTACAGAAATCGTATGACCGGCACACCTACCCAATGCAGATACAGAGGTTTGGTGAAATAAGAAAAACCAAGGTTAACGCTGTTCGCCCAGGGTGCGCTCAGCCCACCTGGAAGTTGACAGGGCTCATGTATACAACCTTAAGAGTGTTGGCAGCCATGCATGAGGCACTTCCATAAAGTCTGCAGGTAGGAGCAGCCCACCATTGCATCTGACCAGCTCATCCCCCTGCTCATGCACCTGACAAGGCTCCTTATGGTGATGCAGGCCACCCGTGTACCCCAACCATTCCAATAAGAGGGATGCTTCACTCTCCTGAGGTCCATGCACCCCACTGCTCTTAATCCAGGTGTTTACTTTGGGCGGGGGGACAGTCAACAAACTCCCTGTGCCCCAGACCTTTGACGCTCTCTGGTGCCAGCTCCTCCTTGCCCCCCTCAGAGTCTAGTGGCACCACTGGCTGCTGCAGGGGGAGCAGCATTAATGGAATCTTGCACTCATCAATGTTGAAATATAGGTGCTTCCCTCACCTGAAATCCATGCAACCCACAGCTCTAGATGCAGGGGTTCAACTTGGCTGGGGGAGCATCCACAAACTCCCTGCAACCCTACCCTCCAGTGCCAGCTCCTGCATCCTGCATGCCACCTCCAAGTCTGGTGCCACTGCTGGCTGCTGCAGGGGCCATGTTTTACCACCCCTGGTGGACTCTCTCTAGCTCTCTGCAGAGGCAGGCAGCCTGCACAGCGGGAAGTAGTGGCACATTAGTTCCCCTGGTAGTTCTGCCAATGCTGGGGTGGTGGAGCACTCGGGCACTCTGGCACATCAGTCCCCAAGGGAGGGAGGAAGCGGCAATTTCCCCTGTTGCACCCCCCCTGGATCTGTCACTGCTATATAATGATATCTTTGCACCATTTATTTCAATATCCTCAATGCTTCCCACAGAATGGTATCTCTATCCTAATAATTAATGTGGCTAGGATTGATCTTGGCCATCTCCAAAGTGGAGGGTAATGGGTTGGAGCATGATGAGCACTCTCTACTGAAAGCACAGAGGAAAATGCATCTTTCCCAAACAGAAAGAGAAGCCATATCTCAATATACTCCATTATATTACTACCCTCATTTTTTCCGGGGACGCCAACAATTCTGATGTTATTCAGATGCCGTCAGTTTTCAGTATCATCTGTTTTATCCATATTAGCATTTGTGTAAGATGCTAATATGGATATCTTGCTTTAGAAGATGATTCGCATTCTTCATATCACTTATTCTCCCTTCTGTAACCGTTATTCTTTACTGGATTTTTTTCAAGTCATACCTAATGTAGCACTGCCCCTAAAGGAGCTGCTGGGTTCTCCTGCCACTACCAGTGATGACCCACCCTGTACTGGACCTGCCAACACATCGACACACCAGTGGTGATAAATGGGCTTTGAATGGGCTGGAACAAGCCCTGTAAATAGAACACTGATAACACAGAACTGACTGCATGTTATCAAATACCAGAGTATTTACCAGCACAATAACAAAATAATGCTAATTCCCTAAAGTTGCCTATGAACAAACTAGGCAAATGCTAAGGGAACATCCCTACAGATTTTAACAATGGCAATAACACAGTGGCGTAACCAGAGTTATGGGCGCCCGGGGCAGAACATTCCCCCCCCCCCCATATTATATAAACATCCACTAGAACTGTACCCC
>NW_017306363.1:599891-612394 GCF_000935625.1 Nanorana parkeri
CGCAGTGGCCTCGGAGGAGCGAGCGGCCGCCCGATGACAGCCGGGTGATCGTGTCAGAGAGAGGGAGCCATGGCTTCGTTTAGCGGGGGTCGTGACGGCGCCCCCCCTCAGTCCTGCGCCCGGGGCAAGTGCCGCCCCCCCCGGTTGTTACGCCACTGCAATAACAGAGGTAAATATCACTGTATCGTGAAAGAATGCAAATAGCAAAGTGCCCTATCTCTAAGGCCCCATTCACACTAAGCGACATACCTTTTGCAGTGGATCCGCGTGGCCGGGATAGCGATGATCTAGCTACAGTAGCGCGACCTTCACCGTCGAGCTCCATTAAAAATAGAAAAATCGCGCAAAATCCACAGAAAAAAGGGTCCTGCTAGAGTGACAGCGACGGGCGACATGGAGCTAAGACAGCTCCATTGAATTGCATTGGCCGGCGACTTCTCGCGATATCGTGCGGCAAAAATGTGCGATATCGCGGCGGAAATCGCACGATAAATCGCTTAGTGGGAATGGGGCCTAATGCTTTGGAGTAAAAAAATCTCCACTGGCCAGTGGAGTCAATAAATGCAAAGTCTGATGTGTGAGTGCTCATCCTTTCAATGAAGGTATTTGCAATACAAGGAAGGAGAAGCTCTTACAAAATATCCTAAGGCGACTGAAATGGAAAGATGTGAAGGGATTCCTTTACATAGAGTTTCACTGGCAGCAGCAAAGTCCCACAATAATAAACAGGTTCATACACACAATGGTGGCTGAAGGCCTCACACTATTCAGATGACCATCTGATATCCTTCTGACAGCAGTCTGTAGTCTAACAACTGCCTCAGCAGTTCAGATAAAGGTGGATGCAACACAGACCGCTAGGTCCCCACATTGGGTAGCTGGAGAACAGGTCTCTATCTTTAAGGGGATTATATACTATGGAGCAGAAGGATGCAGCCGTAGCTTCAGCTGATCATTCAGCTCTCTTCGGCCACCGGAACCGAAGGACTGCTGTACGGGCTATTCACAATAGCCCGTACAGCAGCTGAAGGTGACAGAGCGGCTCATTCGAGCCGAAGGCATATGCTTCGGCTCAACTGAGCCGAAGTGACAGCCAAAGCCGAAGCATGCCGTTCGCCCCGCAAATGACAGCTGGGAGGAGCCAGCCGTGATCTCATGGCTCACTCCACCCAGTTGTAATGACAGATCAGCATCCCCAAATTACCTGGGGATGCTGATCTGTCATTAAACAATAACAACTGGGCGGAGTCGGCTGTGACATCCGGCCGGCTCCGCCCAGTTGTTATTCATTGTCCGGGACCTGCTAGAAGACTCTGGCAGGTGCCGGCCAATAGGAAACAGTTGGGTGGTGCTAGCTGTCACTGATAGCTCCACCAAATTGTTTTTTTTTTCCATTTATTTTTAATTTAATTTTCTTTTCTTTAAAATATTTTTTTAACTTCCTATTTTGTTTCCACATTATTTGCACTTATTTTCTACTCTGCTCAGTACCTCTGTGGTAACGAGCAGAATAGCTGAGCCGAATCCCAGATAGCAAGGATAACTTGCTACAAACTTGTGGCAGGGTGAAATTGTAATTTTTGTTAACTTGCTGCACACATTCCTGGCAAGTTGTAGACTTGCAGAACACTTGCAGCACAAGTTCTAGTTGACACTTTTTGAATTTGTAGCAAATTTGCTTGGCAAGTCTACAGCAAGAGTCCTGCAGGTCTTAGCAAGAGGTCTGCAAGCTCGCTGGTCTGGAGACTTGCAATGCAGACTTGCTGTAATTGTGCAACAAAATTGTGAAGCTTGGCAAGTCTGCAATAGTTTAGCAAGGCATTTTCAAACTCACAGCTCAATTGCTTGCTATCTGGGATGCTGCTCAGTGCATTCGGCTATTTACTCACTGTCGTTTGGCCCCTATGAGAATAGGGGCGAACAACAGCGAGTGAGCTGCCGGAGCTTTGGCTCAGCCGATCCAGATATTGCAGAGCATGTTCGGCTGACCGAAGGCAGCCGATGTACAGCTGATTTTAGCAGATGTACGACTGAAATCAGCCGTACAAGCCAGAACTGAATAGCAGAACAGCATTTCAGCTGGATTATTCAAGTTACAACAAAAGGCCACTAGATGGCAGCATAGGATAACACATGGATTTAACTATGAGAAAATATATAGGCAACTCACACTATATAAATTCTAACCTATATAACAATGCTAATATTAACTGAGGCTATGCATCTCATATTCTATGCCCCTGTTGGGGCGGCACACACTCGGCTGCCTTCGGCAGCTTTGTGAATAACCCTCTAAATTTCTGCACCACTGGCATGTCTTCTGAAGGTCAGGCAAAAAGGAGCACAGTGCTTTGGGACTCTCCTCACAGTCCTTTTAGGTCTCTTTGTGTGTCTCATTCTCCACTGCAGCTTTGCTTTCCTCTTGCTTTATCCTTCTTCTGGGCTTTCTGTCCCATACCCTTTCTGGTCCCGTGGGCAGTTCCAAGTTCAATTGCCGATGTGGGCAATCATAATTCTCCAGTCTTTTTTGCTGCCTCCCACAGGCTTGTCTATCACCAGTGTGGATGTGGCTGTAATGCCCAAGCTGCACGGCATAAAGGGGCAACCAGTCAGGGTTTCACATTCCCTCACTAAAGGTCTTTGGTCCCAAAAGAAGTAGAATTTGTTGTTGAAAAATTAACTAAACTTAAGTCAGAATTTGCATGGAACGTGGTAACTAATGTGAGATGTAAGCAATGGAACTTCCCACCAATCAGTGACAGGTTTACTCAGTATTAAGTAACTGCCCCTATCATGAGTTCCAGGCAAAGACTTTGCATTATGGTTTGTTGGGTAAAGTGCAGGGGGTGTAAGGTGTTAATCACCTGTACAGTGCCGTGTTGAACTTGAGCATCAGTGAACCTGCATACAGTGGTAATGTTCCCTCTGGAGTCATGTTTCAATCTCATTGGAGGTTGGATCTGTCACTTGACTCTTTGCTCTCTGGGTTCTTTTTCTTCTCTTTGACTGAAGGTTCCATTGTGACTTAGTGGGGCTGTGCTGTGACTTAGTGGAGCTGTAAAGAAGTCTCCCCTAGACCTTGACTCAGACCGTGACTTGGCATTTGTGCTGACACTGTCCTTCCTTCTGGAGGGTGGCCACTTTTGTTCCCCATGGTCCATTTGTGTGTTGCAAAGGTCCAAAAGGGATTGTTTGTTATTCCATTCATCTTATTGTGTAAACTTGAAGCTTAATCCACTGAATTTGTGTTTTATAAAGCTTGTATTTCAGATGCTCTTATCTTGACCAATGTATCATCCACATACTTAAACCAATGATCAATACGTTCAAGGCTTTCCTCTTCTCTCCTCACAGTATCTATCAAATTTCAACTATAACTATAACAAAATAACTATAACTGTAACTGTTACAAAAATAGCATTTTGCCACACAGTCTGTAAACACTGCAGGTGTATAAATTATAGAACCGCAGATCTATAGCACTTTCTAGGGATTCTCTGCTCTCGGTCTGGTTTTTGACCAGATCATTAATTTCTGGCCCCTGCTAAGTGTTGTGCTCCTACATGTATAAGGTGGATTGTGTTAAAGGAAAAAAGGTGCTTAAGACTAGCAGTGCCTTGGCTGCTTGCTTACTGCTAAAAACGGGAAAAACGTCCTTGCTGCTCTGCACTCACTGGATGATGTCACTTCTAGAGCTACTATACTAATTCTGCATTTTCATTGGTAAACACTGATCTTTTTCAAGGAAGCTTACATTTTGTTCAGCTGCCAAGGGTCTTACCTTGTTTTAGATGTTTCCTTACAGTCTTACAGTCTCAATAGCCTAAGCAGTAAGTATACAAGTGAAAAAATATGTGACACCATGTGACAATGTCATTTGTGTTGAGATAGGTGACATTCATTGTTGTACTTGACACTGCCAAGTGCCACAGAGAGGGGTCATCAGAGGACACTATGGTATGTAGCTACATGTAGCTACATTCTTGATTCTTTACTGTAAGAGATGCAGAAATGTGGAATAGTCTTCCACATCAACTGCTTTAAAAAAGGGCTAGATGGCTTTTTAAGTGCACAAAACATAAATGGCTTTCTGATGTTTTTAAGAAATATTATTGTGTAATGTTGCTCTAGAGAGTATCCGGTTGCCTAAAGATTAGGAAGGATTAGGATTTTTTTTTCCTGTTGGAACAAATTGAACCATGCTTTAAAAGGGCGTTTACCTTCCAGTTGTAAGGGGGACAGGCCCAACTGGCTTCAGTAAACCATGCCAGGAAGAGTCTGTGCACATTTGTCCTACACTTTATTTAGCAAGGCAGTAAACAAACATATTTTCAATGTAGGAGGGCTTTGTACAGCAAGTTCATAGCATGAAACAAAACATGTGCTCGTCTGAGCCACTAACTAAACTCCAAACTAAACTAACAAGGTGCCCCCTAATGGGTTATCCAAAATGAACAAGCTAATAATGACATCTGGCTGCCAGAAAGATTTGGACCTAGGAACGGAGGCTTTATCCAACCTAAAGCTCTACCAAGATTTTGGGCTTGAGGACCCAGGAAAGGACTTAAGGCTCTGTGAAACAAAAAGTCTGTTTTTTCCAAAACAGTCACAATCCCTTGAGCCCCTCACCATTTGTAGGTAAGAAACCTGGGTGACAAACACACGCTGTCCACAAACCTGCAAGACAGTATCTCTCTTAAATGCTTGCAGGGACTGGAGAGCAGAAAAGTGGAAGTTTTCCCTTACATGGGCCACTGGAAAGGTTTTTTTTTTTTTACAGTTGTGCTTTTTTGTTAAAGTGACCCTGTAGTGACAAGGTCACTTTAATTTCAACTTCTCCATTGACACCAATTCTACTTGCCAAATGGAGAGAATTTGTGAAATGTCCCGTGTATCACTGATGGCTTGGGGAAGGAAAAACTGTCTATTTTGCTCATCCCTACTGTTGACAATACACAGTAACTTTAATACCAAAATCCTTGCCCCTGTATACGTCAAACAGTATTACTATAATTGCAACAAGTATGTCTTTTCCTATGGAACATTGTATTGAGTACTTTGTTCAGTCTGGCTTATAGAAAACTATATGTATTTTATACGTATACTGTATAAATATGAAGACAGAATGTGTATGTATTGAAGAAAAGAAAATATGGGTTCTCTGCGTCCCATTACTTTACTTATTATGTAATATATTTTTAGTATGTGCCAAGAAACCGCTATATGTACATTGCATTCATTGGCAGCCTTCAGGTTGTTTACAGATCTCAAGAGTTGAAAGTAAGAAGTGTGAAAGGATTGTTTTCTTCTATTATATTTACCCATCTGGGTGACAGGAGTGTTTGCTAATTAAGTTTGCAGAATTCTAAGCAGAAGATGAGAAAGCATCAGTTTAAACACATGAGTGATGGTTATCTGCAGGAATTGGAATTGTTTAAAATCTCTCCTTCTTCTGAATCAAAGGTAAGTACATTTCTTAATTTGGTTCACATTATACCCCTGTTTTGAAGCATATTTACACATTTTATCTGTTATGAGTATTGCCTTTGATATTGTATTCTCCCGGCTATAGTTCATTTATTTTATTACTATTTCATGGTCTGGAATAAAGTTTAGCTATTGTTCAACCTGTTAAAAAGGCAAAAGATTACTCTTAAAGTGGACCTTTACACTCAAAAATCAAATTCTACCAATGTATGATTATTAATAATAACACAGACATATCAGGTGTAAAATTCTGTGATTTTGAAATACTTACACTTGCAAAACATTCACTTGCTGCTTTGAAGGGGCAAAATGACTTCAGTTTGCCAACGCAATGCACACTGGGATTGCCTTGTCATAGTATTTGGTATTTGGGGTGGAATAAAGACATACGTCCATCAAGTCCAACCCATAATCAGCAGAGCATTGCGGGGAAATCTGATCTGTAATCTCACGAGATCTCAGGGAAAGGCATTTCCTCCCCTGAGATGATTGTCATGGTCACATATCCTAGTCATATGTCTAGTCACATGTGCCAGAAATTTAAGAAGTAAAAGGAGAGCTACTAATCTGCCCTTAGTAAACATGCCCTCTGTCAGAAGACTGGGGAAGAAAAGAGAAATAAGGTATGCAAAGAATACAAAGGCGGCAATTATCTAGAGGTATGTGTTTGTAGATTGTCATTACTAAACATTTCAAAAGGTGTGTTTGTTGTTATTTTAAAGATATGGGTAAAGGTCCACTTTAAGGATGTTTAAACCTGACCAATCAGTAGGTATGGGGAGCCTGCTGTGCATGCTGGTAGAGCTTTTAAATATCTGAGGCACTTCCTGGTACAGTCTCTTCACTCCAGGGTCTCACCCTAAGAGGATGAACAACAAATCTAGACCCCAGCCCTAAAGGCCTAGGGGATGGAATGCTTTGGGGATCTCCAGTCATGGGAGGTGTCCCTAAGATGCTGGATGAGAAGGATGTCTTGAGAAGGCAAAGCTGCAGTTGTCCCCACAGGGATGGTAGTGACTGACAGAGCTGGGAAGCACCATATGAACCTTCCCACTGTTGTCTTGCCTTGATCTAAAGCAGGGGTAGCCAAACTCCGGCCCTCCAGCTGTGGTCAAACTACAAATCACATGATGCATCTCTCTCCGGGAGTCATGTCTGTGGCTGTGAGAATCTTGCAATGCCTCATGGGATTTGTAGTTCCACCACAGCTGGAGGGCCGGAGTTTGGCTAATCCTGATCTAAAGACTGACCATACACAGAAACCTCAGTTCTACAAGGAGCCATTTATATTGAGATGTATTCCACCAGCAGAGTTCTGTGAAAGAAGGATCTAGATAGCTAGAAGACCATGCAGAAGACCAAAGACTGTAATTCAAATGTAATTGTTCAGATATGAAAAACAATATTGTGCCGTGCTAATAATCATACATATCTAATAAATTGAAACATATATAAATGAGTCACATATATGAGCCTTCAAACAAATGAGGCATAGAAAATATCTACACAAAGACAAAAAAGCAATATAATATATTTAAAAAAAAGTCCCAAGGAAAAAACAAAAGCAAACAATGGTGATTGTGCAAAATCACCAGACCCCTGATGAAGTCACGTGTTTTGACATAACATACGTAGAGCAGAGCTTCTGATGTCACTGCACTGAGCTGAGCCGAACGAATATAGGTTTTTTTATCGCTTTGCTGCCATTTGCCCTGCTGGTCTGATCCAGCAATACCCAATGCCTGTACTGTTTACACCATTGTGAGTACGCATTTTTTATTTAATAAATTGCATTTTATTGGACGTTACGCACTGTGTCCTTGTCCTTTTTCTCTTTCCTCCTGGATTTATGCTGGTACCTGTGATCTGAGGAGACCTTATCGCCTTTTCTGTGCATGGGCTTCCCTCCCCCATTAAGAAGGGAAAAAGTGCATTTGACCTAGCTCTGTGGGTCTACCTGCCCAGGTGAGCACTCACTTGTTGTCATCACTCACTGGGTGGAGGTGAAGGTCTGCCTGCATTGTGTGAGTATCCTTACCTGAGAGTTATATGCAGATTGGCTGTGAATCATCTGAGGAATTTTTTTTGCACAATCACCATTGTTTGCTTTTGTTTTTTCCTTGGGACTTTTTTTTGTCTATATTGCTTTTTTGTCTTTGTGTAGATATTTTCTATGCCTCATTTGTTTGAAGGCTCATATATGTGACTCATTTATATATGTTTCAATTTATTAGATATGTATGATTATTAGCTCAGCACAATATTGTGTTTCACTAAAATTCACTAAATTCACTAAAATTACTCCCAGTCATTTTGGTGTCACCCACCTCTGAAAAGTCAGGCGCTCGGTCATGGACCGAACGCCCGACAGTATCAGGAGAGAGGAGGGGACCCGGCGGCATACCTTATCCCGCCGGGTGAGTGTCCCCTCCTCTCTCTGCCGGCGTCCATCACTAAGATGGCCGCCGGCAGGTATCAGAATACTGCCGCGCACGCGCGTCGTGGCGTCATGCGCGTGCGCAGTGACGTCTCGGCGGGGTGACACTCAGTTACCGCTCCGGTTGTCACCCAGCCTCGGGACGCCCCTGGCTCCCTCTATCCTCCTTCCCTATTCTTCATGCACGTACTATTAAAATACCATGAAATCTGTTCAAAGTGACTGGCGCCCATTAATTAAACACCACCGGAGAAGAACTTTCACCCTGAGAAGGAATGTGCCTGGGGCATTTATCACCGAGTGAGTGGGTCTAGGACATTCGTAATGTACCTGTTGGCTATCGGAGAGGCCATCTGTGCTAAAGCTGGTTGCCAATAGCGCTACATACGGTATATCTTTTCTGAAAGCAGAGGCCCTGTAGTATAAAAAAAATGGTAGCTGCAATTTTTTCATGTTGCGATATTTGAGCAAATGTTTATTAAATCAATATATTTAGGGACAAATACACTAAAATAAATGTATTGCGCCCACAACTATCAAAACTATTGTATTCAAAGTTGTCCATAGGTGATGCTTTAAAAGACTTTACCACTCAAGTTAGAGTTAACATTGAAATATAGCCCTAGAATTATTGTCTCTTACTCTGATGTTTATTGCGATACCTATCATGGGTGGTACAATCGCTGTTTACATACACGTGCATGCCCTACATGCGTGTTTGCATTCACATGTAGATGGCAGAGGGCAGTGGAGTTGCTTTTAAATCTTTTAAAATATTTTATTACTATTTATTTTTTTTAAACTTTTTTACTTTTTTTCCACTTAACTTTATTGCTATCCTAAGGACTCTAAAAAGCCCTATGTGATACCATTGACAGAGGACAGATTCTCATTGTGGAGATATCGGCGGTCTTTTAGACCCGTAATTTCTTCCTTGCCCTTCACTGGAGACAATCAAGCACAGGATGATGCTTGATCACCTGTTTAACTGTTGAGTCAACATAGAGCAGATCAGGGAACGGCGTTCACTAATCTGTTACTGCTCGCCATCCTGACACCTTTTGCTGGGATCCCGGACTCCCCCAGAGAAGTAGGAAAACCTGGAAACCACGGTTGGGGTCGTGTAGGGGGGCAACATCTTCACAGTTTGGCCTGTAGAGCCTTCTGTACACTTGTACTTTAAAACCCTCTGTCTGTTGTAAAAAAAAAAAAAAACTATACCAAGAGCACAGCTGCAGCAGAAGCCATGATCCTGGTGTAACCACGTTATTTATTGATTATTTGTATTTATAGAACGTCGACAATTTACACAGTGCTTTACATAGTTGCACATTCCCAGCAGTTCTTGCCCTCAAGAAGCTTACAATCTAAGGTCCTTATCTCACATGCAAACATATGAGGGCCAATTTACCTACCGGCATATTTTTGGAATGTGGGAGGAAACCAGAGTACCTGGAGGAAACCCATGCAAGCACAGGGACAACATGCAAACTCCATGCAGATAGTGATGAATAAAAGCGCTAACCACTGTGCTACCCACTTTAAGTCCAGGATGTACAGGTACATACTATGGTCCTGAAGGGGTTAACTTGCCACGACCCAACAGCTCTTGTAGAGAATACAGTGAATAAATACACCAATTGCACTGCAAACATATCTGGCATAAAGTATTTAGAAACCATCATTTGACACTGACCTTTCTACTGAGTACTCTGACATCTGTTGTGGCTGCTGCTAAGTTGAAGGTTTTTTGGGTGGCAAAAACCCTTTGTAATACAACTAATTAGGAGACATTACACTGTGGCAAATTTTAAGTGCTTTTGCTACTACTGTATAGAGTGTTGAGGTGCCAAAATGAATGGCACCTCAACACAGCACATTTGGACTTGTGTTGACAGCTTAGTTTCAGTACCTGTTCTAAAACACGTTACAACAATGCAGTAGTCTTAATGGGGCTTTATACTTCCACACTTCTCCAAAATCCAATGCTGTAAAGTCTCTTTGCTGGGAGCTATTATGTGTTCTGGTGGTGGAGTGCTTTTCCAGAGCAATGAACAGCAATTTCATGAAAGCACAGGAAAAAGGTGCCAGACCAGTGGACTTTGGCAGGAGGCAAGTTAGCATTGGGGTCTGTTCACACAATTTTTCTGTAGTAACGTGAATGTTACCATGCATTGCACTGCGCACTGTGGTGCTATTCAATTTGAATGACACTCCAGCCCATCTCAACAACCCACAAACTGCCTGGCACTCCTTATCTCGGCACTGCCCCCTCTCTAACCTGGCACTGCCCCACCCTTAACCTGGTACTGCCCCCTCTCTAACCTGCCCCTTCCCGAAAAAGCAGCCCACAAAGCACATAAAGCCAGATTGAGCCCTTAATTGGCATGCCAGTTATAAAGCACCATCTGGCATCCCAGAACAGTGATGGTTGGACACCACTATCAGATACCCTGCAAAACCTCAACACACAGCCCCACAAACCATACATTAGAGATTTTAATAACCCAATACATATCTTTGAACCTTAGAATCAGTTTAGTAAAGTTCTTGCCCATCCTAAAGTAAAATTTAAGTTGTAGATGGAGGCTAAGTATCCTGCTGAGTAAAAGCATGGTTATTATTTAAACCTACCCATCACTACTGATCTCTAAAAAGCAGGGTGTAAAAGCATCTGTAAATCCTCAGTTAACACCCTTGCCTTTCAGACTGGAGAGACATTAACGTGGGCCACAGATGGGGTCCATAGAGAAACCAGACTGAGGAGAGCGGCCCCCAGCTATATAGAATAGACAAGGGAAGGTTTATGGTTGTCTGAGAACCCCAGAGGAAGCTGTGGTTAGGGCCCCAGGAGGTAAAGAGGGTGAATGGGGTTAATAAATCATCAGGTAGAAAGGGGCCAGGGGGGGAGCAGAGGAAGGTCAGGGTACATTGAGGCTGGTAAGGGAGGCTCAAGGGCCACACGGTGGAAAGAGGTTTGTATTGGGTCCCAGTGGAGGGCCCCGGGCATCTGTGTTCAGGGGCAATAATGCACAATAGAAGAAGAGGGCTCTCACATCTGAGCCACATCCCAGGAGATCCACCCTGCCACACTATACTCTCCTTCTCACTACTAAAATGTATTCAGCAGGTGGTCCTGTCCCCTCCGCAGTTGCTGCTGGATTTCATGGGGAATGAGCGATGCCTCTTTCCTAGTAATGAATGAAAGCTGTAATGCATGTGGGCGTAGTTTGAGAAGAACTGTGTCACTGTAATTGGGCATGTGGACTCTACTGTTTAAACTCTGCCCACCAGCATGACATCATTCATTCATTAATAGAAGAGAGATGGAGCTCACATCTTGTGCCTGCAAATTCCAAAACTGTAGAGAGGTATGCTTTGAACTCAGGACTCCATCGAGGGATAATAAACTAAAAAGTGGGACTGTCCCGGCAAATCTGAGACAGTTGGCAAGGATGTGTTATACAATGTAAGAGTGAATGACACCACACCGATTATGTGCTGTGTTCTGTTTTTATTTCTTTTAGAAATTATAATGAGAAATACTGCATACTCTTAAATTAGCAAAAAGCAAGAACAGCAAAATAGTGGGTGCTGTAACTAGAATAGGCACTTCCTCACAATGTCCCACAAATGTTAATGTAGTAGATATATAAGCCAACACACCAAGCACAAAGTTTAGATATTTGTGTAGCCACCCTGCCCTAAGCAGGAGTCTCTATTTAGATTTAGAAGCAGTCAGGCTTTAGTCAGTCTCATTCTGATTATTAGTTTGGCTTTCTGATTGTTCTCATGAGCTCTGGTGTTTGCTTCTGCCTGCTGCTGGAAAGTGCTCCTGGCAATAGTGTGGGAGGCTGCACTTATCAGATTTAGGAATGTTTCTACCTGCACTGGATTATTGCCAGTGATACATAAATATTCACCTGGGCTGCTGCCTGAGGGAGGGATGCTCTGGATTGTCTGATCCTCCAAGGCCTGCTGCCTGAGTAGTACTTGAACTCAGGCATAGTTTGTGAATTCTGGGGGTGGAGATGCCATATAGGAACTTCAGCCTGAATAAGGAGCCTGATAAGCTTAACCATTTACTGAAGTTTGGTGATTATCCCCATTGAACTAGTAGCTGCAACATATAGTATCTTACAGCCAAGACCTAAATTCACAAACTACTACGTTGGCTTAAATGTACTTTATCTGTGATGGCAGTGAGGACTTGGTTCTCCATTTTGGAGTCTGCAAGACCACGGGTGTCCTGTGCCCTAACCCTCTCTCCCATAGTTGTTCAATAACGTTAAAACAAGCAAAAGATCACCAGGGTGGAAGTCAGTTAATGGTGGGTCGGTAAGTGCTTTGGGGCAGCAATGGAACTGTGTACCCTAGACAATCTAGAAGGGCCCAATTCAACCAGTGGCCCTTAGGGGTTGAGAGCAAAAATTGTATATATTAAAAATCTCAAAATAGCAAACTATGCAAAGATTGCTTGTAGTAACACATGCAAGGAGAGTGCTAGCACAATGCCTGCTGAACTATACATAAAAAACCTGTCTCAATATAGACAGTACAGGTAAGGCAAACATAAGGC
>NW_017306363.1:614282-647210 GCF_000935625.1 Nanorana parkeri
GGAAGGCAAAAAGAAGGGGGGGGGGGGGGGGGGGAGAGATAATACATGTGTGTATCTATAAGCAGAAAAACAGTACCAGAAGAGCAATACATTATATATTTACTACATTTATTGTCTCCAGTGCCTGTGATATGGGAAATAAACCAGACCTGACTTAGGATGAGCACAAGTAAGGTAATTTCAGAAAGGGATACCTTAAGAGTAATTAACCACAGGAAGTAAATGAATATGCCACAACAGAATGACATTGTGTTACATAAAATGAACCTAGGGAAATAAAAGGCCAGTTGTATTAAACATGCTAATGTTTCCATAATTTCTAATAAAGCATCATATAATACCTCTACCTATTTAGTTGATTGGTTTCCAATTTCAGCACATGTTAATTGCCATTGTACCCTAATGTGACCCCTTTAATTACTAAATATTTGACTTGGAGATTTCCTGCCCTTTAATGACTCTTTTCAAAATGGCATTGAAAGATATGCATTCAAAGAATATTTCTAAATGCCTATACATGCACATAATGATTTTTAATGGTATCATTTAAACTGGGGTTTTTTTCTATGTTTAGGTGTAGTTGGTTTAGCTGCATTCAAAGAAGACAGAATTATGTGCGCCCAGGATGCGATTAGAAATTCTAAACGCTGCTAAATTCATGTAAATGCATGTTAATGTGGCTAAACTTGCAACTAAATGGAGGAGAACTTGATCTGGTAAGCATAAAGTTTGTTTACACTTCCCAGATAATTTCTCTTAAGTGCATGAATGCCGGTGTGCATGTAGACCAACAATCCTGTTCAAAGACTGTAAATCTTAATTGCTTCTCCTTAAAATACTGTTTTAAAGGAAGAAGACACCTGATGCAGGATTTTTGAAGAAGACCTCTGATATTTTTAAAAAGTAATAAACAGGTAGGGATCTTGTTTTGAATAAGGCTTGACTTAATCTGTTAACTATTGTTGTAATCAGATGCACAGAGCATTTTTTACTGGTCCTGCAACCACAGGGATATAAATACATATACCTGATGTACCTGCAGTGGCGTCACAAAGAAGGTGCAGGGGGTGCGGCCCACACTAGGTGACACCATCAGAGGGGGGAAACCAAAGTGACTCACAGTGGGCACACAGTGGGCACACGCTCATTGACTCGGACATCTGTACGAAAGAGGAGAGGACCCAGTGGTATACCTTATCCCGCCGGATGAACTCTCTAAATATGCATGATGTTATTACGCGTGTGATTGATGCGTCAAGCATGCGTGAAAACGTCCTGGTGGGTGACACCCAGCGGGCCTGCGGATGCCTCTGTGTATCAGGCAGATATCAGTGGAGAGGGTGCACTTTCTTTTGCAGAATAGTTGCAGTAATATACCATGTAGCCCAATAATATTACAGTTTATACAAGTTACACTTGACATAGAGTTCGTTTGTTTCACTTTTCTTCATCCTTTTTGCATTTTAGTTCTGCTGATCTCCTGAATCCACTTTCTGTCTACATGTATTCCATTGATTGGCTGCACTGCATTTCTTAGGGTGAATTTCCTGATGGTGTACCATCATGTCTGTGTAATGTGTACTGAAGCAGCCACTTTTATTGTGTAATAGAGTGACAATTGACAAAGATATTATGAACACTGAGAGCACTCAGTTAGAGCACCACTTCAATTTATATCAACCTTTAGCACACTTCAGTATAACTTGTGTATTTTCTCTTTTCTTGTCCTTGGTTTGGGAACTTGTGGTTTTGTTTAGGCTCCATCCTGCCGATAATAATTATTTTGTGCCAAGGACACATAACTTAAGTTTTAAAACAGAAGCACAACTAAGAGCCATGGAAAGAGTGTTGTCATCCTATAACAGGAAGTGCCTGAGCAAGGGTCTTCGTGGCAGGATTACCAGGTATCATTTTAATGAAACTTGCAGATTTAAAGAAGAACTCCAGGAGGAAGTGTTAAGTGCTTGTTTTGGTCTACGGATGAAAATAAATAGGATAAACTCACCTGATCCTCACAGCCTCTTTTACTCTGGGCTCCGGCAATCTAAGATCCATTAAATCATGCAGGTCCATTAGACGTGAAGACACAGAGGGACATACAGGGGTAAGCCCAACTGCAAGGGATAATTTTAATAAATCCTGGAGTTTTTCTTTTAAAATATTGAAAATAACTTTTTAAATGATCCTAACATGCTAAAGCTTATATGGGATTTAAAGGAGAACTATGAGGTGAGTGCTTTTCACTCCCCTCATAGTTCTAGCCGACCTGTGACAATGAGACTGTCACAGGTCGGCTAGAACTATGAGGTGAGTGCTTTTCACTCCCCTCATAGTTCTAGCCGACCTGTGACAATGAGACTGTCACAGGTCGGCTAGAACTATGAGGTGAGTGCTTTTCACTCCCCTCATAGTTCTAGCCGACCTGTGACAATGAGACTGTCACAGGTCGGCTAGAACTATGAGGTGAGTGCTTTTCACTCCCCTCATAGTTCTAGCCGACCTGTGACAATGAGACTGTCACAGGTCGGCTAGAACTATGAGGTGAGTGCTTTTCACTCCCCTCATAGTTCTAGCCGACCTGTGACAATGAGACTGTCACAGGTCGGCTAGAACTATGAGGTGAGTGAGAAGCACTCACCTCATAGTTCTCCTTTAAGTGATTGAATTTATATCTATTTTAACTTTCCATCAGAGTCTCTACCTCCTCCCCCTTTATACCTAAAGTGTATACTTAAAGCTGAATTCCAGCTTTAAAGTGTAAATATACTTACATTGGCACAATGGTGTGGCCATGGGGATCGTGTAATACACTGTAGTAGCTGTAGCTTCTACAGTGTAATAAAGCATCTTCCAGGTCTCTGGTACAGCCTCTGTGCTGAGCCACTTCCCCAATGCTGTGCTCCCCTACGCTCGCTCAACACAGTGGCCATTCAGAGGATGCTTAGAATTTTTCTAAATGAATACTATGCATTCCCTGATTGGATGAGGGGATGTGGCATAACTGCACTGCCCCTGGTCCAATCAGAGAATGCCTAGTATTCACTGAGAAAATCACTAGGAGTCCTCTGATTGGTCATTGTGCTAAGCAAGTGACCTGCTGTGTTTTAACAACACTGGGGAAGTCGCTCAGCACAGTGGTTGTAGTAGGGAGTGGGACGACACTGAAATACACTGTAGTAATCGCAGTTACTACAGTGTATTACATGATCCCCCATGGTCCTGCCAGGGATCATTGACTTATACTTAAAGGAAAACTATGAGGTGAACTCTAATTTTCCATTTCCTTTATTTTTTATATGTTAGCCATACAGTTTTAAAGGGGCAACAGCACAACCTTGTCTATACCGCCCAGGTAGAAGATAAACAAAATACAGTCTATTGATTTAGAATCTTGGACAACACTGAGTTAATATACGGTATAATGCTTAGTTATGTAGAAAACAACTTTTACAGATATACAGCTTGTTATTAGATTAATAAATATAGAATAGTTTTGCTTCAGGCAGTGAAATGCATATAAAATGTAACTGATAAAATATATACATATAGTAGAAATTCTAACCCATATATTGCCAGGGGCTTTTTTTCGTGGGAATGAAAGCTCTGTACCCTACAACCTGCTGGCTGGAGTTGGATGTAGTAGTTAAATTAAACTGAAACACCAATTAATTTACATTTATAAGACAAAAAATAGGACTTTGCATGTACCCTTGCATGTACAAGTGCAGCCCCAAAAGCCAATTAGTTTGTTCTAGTGTCAAAGATTCCATGCGTCTTTATAGTCCGGTGAGGCTGCAAGTCATAGTTATGCAGCAATAAGTAGGTATGGGCAGCATTAATGCTACCAATTGTAGTTAGTGATATTAAAGTCAAAACGTTTTAAACTTTTCAAATGCTGATTAGATCACTTATAATGGATGTTGAAAAGTTTTAGAATCAGCTGATCCCCTGAGCACTGCTCCTGATATCCTGTTATAGGGTGACTTCTTTCCCTTGTCTTATGAAGCCACCCTTGTGTGTGCTAGTAAGCTGTGTGTGTTTCCACAAAGACAGAGGCAAGGCAGGGCAAGATCATTTCCTGATTATGGCTCCTTCCTCCTCCCTTCTTCTTCCTCTATTCTACCTTCTCAAGCTAGTAGATGGACAGAGAGAACTCTCTCAGGTCCGCTCCTCTGCTCAGTGGGTAGGGTTTCAATAGCCAGCCTGCTACTGGCTATTTCATATTGTAGTAGCCAATAGCAGGCTGGCTATTGTTCCTTCCCACTGAGCAGAGAAGCAGACCTGATAGAGAACGTTCTCTCTCAGGACCACTCCTCTGCTCAGTGGGTGGGGCTTCAATAGCCAGCCTGATATTGGCTATTGCAATTTCAAATAGCCAATAGCAGTCTAGCTAATTATATTCAGCCAATGAACCTGCAGGTACATTCACTCTGTGTCATTTTTCCCTTGGTCGCATGTTCTTCGATAGGTTTATACATAAAGAACAAAGTAAAACAGCAAAATAGCGCATTATGGCCAACAGTCGAAGCTGTACTTTATAAATACATGTTTTGAAAAACATTTGAAAAATTACACTAATAACATTTGATTTTCCCCTTTTTCTCAACAGCTGGTTAACTCACACAGAGCAAATGTAACTGCAGTTTCGCCAGATGAATAAGCTATGCAAGTGATTTATGAATAGACTCCTTAATATAATTGTACAATTTTAAATTATTATTAGAACACATAATGAAAAATGTACGTATGTTGGTTTAGTACTATGTAAGAAAATGACACGAAATATGATTTTTTTATGTCATATTCTTTTTCTCGAAGCATAGGGTGGAAAAGTTCAATAATAGATGATTGTTTCCGTTGTTGCATAAAGTTCAGAATGTGTTTAATTTAAAGTTACAAAATATTACAGGATATGGTATCGCTTACAGAATTAGTCTGTAAGATGCTTGATGATTACAAAATATAGTATATCTTACAGCAGAAATCTCTAAGATGCTTAAGAAACATGTCTTTTAGTTAGTAAGTAAAAATAGTCCTAACAGGTGTCTGTCTATTCAATGTGAGTGTGGATGTGTCTGTGTGATGCTGTGCGTGTGTGTGTGTCTGTAGTGTGAATGTGTGAGTGTGTGTGAGTGAGTCTTGAAGGATCATCCCCCATCCTTTTATTCATGATTTTACTTTAAAATACCCTATGTGATGTTTACCTTAAAAGTCTTTCTGATTAGCATAAGGGAGTGCCATACTCTTAGTAGCTGAGTCATGCGTTCTCCTTCTATCCCATTTTGGGCATCATAGTCTATGTCCTGAGTAATGTGGTTTATTCTTCAAACTCATTTTAAAGGCCAAGTCTTCTTGAGCATTCCTAACAACTGTTTCAACTATACTTAGGTCTGCCTGTCAGGCTTACTGATTGATTACCAATTGTAAACTCAAAATCAGCAGTACAGTAAAAAACTGAATCTCCAAACTTGGATAGATTAAAATATAGAACATCAATCATCATTTAAGGTTCACACATACATATTTCAATATATCTGGTTTTATGGTTTTAACATACTACATTTTCCTATTGCAATTTTTGTAATGATATTGAAAACTTTCTTCATTAAGAGATCTTAAATATGAAATATTGTTGTACACCCTTGAAACCAGACTTACTTTCGAGCTATGACAAAAAAAATATATTATTATGGGAGTTCAGGTGCCTACATAAAGGTGAATGTTTAAACGAGGAAATGGCAAAGTCTAAAAATAAAAATCTATTCTGTATATTTTAATCTTTGTGTACAATTAAGTGTTCATTAGTTATGCATGACTTGTGTTTTAAACAATTATTTAAGTGAAGCCAATTATTGTTCCTATTTAGATTCTTAAATAAATACTGGTATTAGATTGTGGCTCTGGGTTCAAGATCAATGTGTGCACAATAAAAAGCAATAATGCTTTTTATAACACTAAAGACCAAGCAAGATCAGCTTGTTCAGAACACCAACTTTAAGTTTCACCATGGAGTCAGAAACCAAATTGTTTGAATACACCTAAGTATCCTCACTAGGTCAGGGCACAACCATTTCACATTTAGGCCTCCTTCACATGCGGCGTGTTACCCTGTACAACATGAGGGCCCCCTTTTTGATGATCCTGGAGCTGTGGGCAGGGCAGGAGCTGGTGAGCAGCTCATGTACTTTAGGTCTAAGGAGACACAGGAGCTGTACGCCTTCACACACTGCTTCCCGCAGCTCCTAACTTTGACAGCCGCACATAAACAATGTACGGCCTCGAACACAGACATGATGGATCCAGGTCTATGCACCGTCTGTGTGTGGCTGTCAAAACAGCTCCTGCATGATGAGGCCTTGGACTTTTCTGTAAAGCTTTTTCCTAGCAATATTGGGGTCCTGGGTTTGTTGTTTTGTGGCAAAATCTTCTTCATGAAGTTTGTATAGAGGTTCAGTGGGTTTCCTCCAAACAGTTCAAAAAGGTACTGGTAGGATAAGTGGCTTCCACCCCAAAAGTGGACGTAGTGTCTTTGTCTGAATGGTTTTGGGAGGGAAATTGGTTTATACACATCAAGAGAGGCAGGAACTCAAGAAGATGGTCTGTAAACTCTGCAAAGCACTGCAGACAGTGCTGATACTACATAAATGATTGAAATAAGATGGAGTACGAGTCCTAATACTTTGCTTTCGGTACTCGCTGATACCAGTGCTTCCGCTGGCATGGAGCAGGCTTCCCGGGCAATCAGAAAGCTGGGTGGTGGGTAATGACAGGCTTCCCAGCCAATCAACATTGAGCCAGCTTCCCGGCCAATCAGCAAGGATCCGACTGTTTGTGTATAAATATTAATTCCTGGAACATTAAAGGAGAACTATGGGGTTAGGGCTTTTCCCCATAGTTCTCCTTAGGGTAACGGGAGGACACGAACTAGCATCCTCCCGTCACCCTAGGCTCAGTATAACGCAAGCTGCTGCTCGCGGTATACTAAGACGCCGCAGCTGAAGCGGATCCCGACAATTACGTGACTGACAGCTGGCTCTGCCTATCTAGAGGCAGATCCAGCTGTACCCGCCCCCCTCCCCCGTCCGTTCCGCCAGTCAGCGCTGGAGGATCAGAGCAGGGAGGGGGGAATCCAGCCCCTCCCCTGTCAAGGCAGAGAGCCGTGACAGGATCGAGAGGTGAGCGAACGCCGGTATGTGTTCACTCACCTCCCGATCTACTGAGCCGACCTGTGAGAGTCTCCTTGTCACAGGTCGGCTAGAACTATGAGGTGAGTGAAAAGCACTCACCTCATAGTTCTCCTTTAACCTGCACACTACCAGATTAGGGAATTTCTACCAACATCTTTCCATGGAAAATCATGCTTACTGTACCCATGTTTTAATCCAGCAAATGTTAAAACCGTATTACTTATACTCACTTATTACCTTGTTTGAACAATTTGGGGGGAATTTATCAAAACTGGAGCAGTTGCCCATGGCAACCAATCAGCATCTCTCTTCAGTTTGCTCAGTTAAAATTTGAAAATGGTAGATAGAAGGCTATTGGTTGCCATGATAACCTGCTCCAGATTTTGTGTGCTCTAGTTTTGATAAATTCCCCTTTTTGTGTTTTCAAAATTGTATTAAAAGGTCAGGAAGGGAAAGAATTGTTGAGAATTGGCTATTTGTCATTATGTTACCCTCGTATTTCATAATTTCTGCACAGAATACAATACATTTACTAGAATACTATAGTACTATATTATGCTTTATAATACTATTAAAAAGAAATTCCTAGGCTGTTGGGAAATGTTTTTTATTTAAACTACAGTTACACCTATGCACTAAAACAGTGTTTATTTTTTAATGAGTTGTTTATATTTTGTATCCTTATATAACAACTGGTATTAAGTATAAATAATACTTTAAACAAACAAACAAATAAATAAATAAAAAGTGGGCTGAAGAAAACTAGGCAAGGTAAAAGAAAACAAGGAAGGAAAATGTACTCATATGATTTTGTACCATTGATTTATCGAACCAGTAAAACTTTAACATGTATTATATTAGTAAGCCAAAAATAATTAGATTTATATTTCTGGATAGGAATGTGCAAATCTGTTCATTCCGTGTAGACAAAAACTGTTTGCAAGGACAGGCGCTTAGAACTTTCTACAACAGTGGCGTAGCACCTCTTCCCTTCAGCACTGGGGTCACTGGTTCAAATCCCGGTCAGGACACTATCTCAAGGAGTTTGCATGCTCTCCCTATACTTGCGTGGGTTTCCTCTGGGCACTCCGATTTTCTCCCACACGCCAAAGACATGCATGAAGGTTAATTGGCTCTCATACTGTATGTATGCATGTGAGATAGGGACCTTAGATTGTAAGCTGCCTGGGGGCAGGGATTGATGTGAATGTGCAAATATGTAAGGTGCTGCGTAAAATTGTTGGTGCTATATAAATACCTGTAATAAATAATCCTGGGCCATTTACAATAATTCACCCAAATACATTCCTGCTGTATATGATAGTCGATATGTATAAATGTATAGTTAGGTTTTGATTGTAAACTTTTAAATCTGTTTCCAGCATATTTTTGCACGCTTTTTAGTTACTAGATTATTGATCCTGTATCTTTTCCAAACAGCTATTAACATTGCATGTTTTTATTTTTGTCACGTTACTGGTGCCCTCTAGGGGTCATCTAGTGATGGTGCAGGTACAGAATGAGTGCTTGAAATACACCATATGGAAATGTACAAATAAAAACAAATGTGTTTCAATCCCATTAAAAATAATTTGAAAAGCAAGGTCACAGTACAGAATGGTTTAGGACCCCATATTCATAATATTACTCCAGACCTTGTTTCCTTCCATTAAGCAAAATCAAAATGATACTATGTTTTTGAAATTCAGGTACCTGTAAATACAAAAAATAAAAACAAAACCTGTTTGGGGCCAAGGAGGTATGGATTAACTCCCCCCTTTAAGGTACATGCTGGTACTGTATATACAGTATTTACATTTTGTTAAATACACGTTAAAATGTGCAGCAGGGACCCTGTGGAATAAAATGGTGGAAGTTGGAATTTTTTACGTCACACAATATTAGCACAACTGTTTATCAAACCCATATTTGCATACACTCAGATTATTTTTACTTAACACAAAACACAATATAATTCCCCAAATATTTGCTAAAATTAAAAAAAATAAGGTTGTAGCGGGTAAATACCAAACATGTCTGGACTTGAACTTACATCCCCATGAAAGGAAAAACTGCAATACCCAAAATTGACCATAAGCAAACTCTTTAAAAGTTAACAGTGAATGATGGCTCTAGAATGATTGCTCTCACTCCGGTGTGCACGGTTATACATAATACATATGGCCCAGTGGCGTCACAAGGGGGGTGCGGCCTGCACCCCGGTGATACCATTGGAGGGGTGACACTAAAATGTCATTTTGGTATTACCCCCCTCTGAAAAGTCGGGCGCTCGGTCATGGACCGAACGCACGACAGTATCAGGAGAGAGGAGGGGACCCGGCGGCATACCTTATCCCGCCGGGTGACTGTCCCCTCCTCTCTCTGCTGGCATCCATCACCAAGATGGCCACCGGCAAGTTTCAGAAGATCGCTGCGCATGTGCGGTGACGTCTCGGCGGGGTGACACCCGGTAACTGCTCCGGGTGTCACCCAGCCACGGGACGCCCCTGATGTGACCCGATCATCATTTTCATACACAGGTGCATCGATTTGTCAGTGGGAGGAAGAATGAACCAGTGGTCAGAAGGAGAAGAAATGCCCCGGTGGTCAAAGGGAAGAATGCCCTGGTGATTGGTGGGAGGAAGAATGCCCCGGAGGGTCAGTGGGAGAAAAAATTTCCCAGAAGGTCAGTTGGGAGGCAGAATGCCCAATCGGTCAGTGGGAGAAAAAATGCACAGGCAATCAGCAGGGGGAAAATGCCCCAGTGTTGCCAATCAGAGGTAGGAAGAATTGATTTGTGGTCAATGGGAGGGAAGAATGTCCAGGCAGTCAGCAGTTGGTGGAATGCCCCAGTGATGGCAGTAAGTGGGAAAAAGAATGCTCCAGTGTCAGCAATCGGGGGGAGAGAATGCCCCAATGTCAGCAGTCAGTTGGGGGAAGATTTCCCCAGCAGTTAGCGGAAAGCAACGGGAGATGTTCTGGTTTTCATCATATCCCGAAACATGTTTTTGTATTGTTTAACTTATGGTGATAACTGTCTTAAAAAATATACTGCCCTGCTACGAAGGGCTCTCCTCTATCTTCCTACTGTCTATCTGGGACAGGAAGTGAAGGGCAATCTCCCAGAAGGTATACAGAAACCACACAAGGCTCACAGAGGTGTAAACTACTCTATAATCAATCCAAAACTAGTGGAAGAAAAAGGTTGAGCTTAACATGTACTAGAAGGTAAATTAAATGAACAATTTGGTTTTAGCACAATGAGAAACTGATCACATTAGATGCTCACGAATTCCTTTTACTTCTTTCCTGGAATCACTATTCACAGCATTGCATGCCCCTTGCTGAGCCAGAATACTGAACTTTGGAGAGCAATAGTTATATTATGTAATGAGAGAGGCATTCTCTTAAAACGCTGGCCTGTATTAAAGGAGAACTATGACTTAAGGGAAAATAAAAATACCCCTTACCTTGATTGTAGTAGCATCGTTCCTTTTTTCTAAAGTCGCAGCACATCACAGATAAAACCCTCAAAACCTGTAGTAAATGGCCGCCTTCAACCCAGCTCCAAGCTCAGTTTCTCTTAGGGGGCGTTAACATTTGATCCAGCCCGATTGTCCAATGGCCATAGTTCTGCTTCAGCAAAACATTTATTATGTTTAACCACTTCAGATGTCGTGCCTGTATACCCCTTAATGGACCAGATCATTTTTTTGGCTCTCCACTATGGTCCTCTTTATACTGAGATACCATTGTAATTAAGATGACAAAGTAATACAAAGTTGTGTAATGATGTTTCTGGTACAAAGCAAGGAAAGTTATTTATAAATAAAAAGGCATGTGCATTTTGTGTGTGACACTAACAACATTGAGTTATTTAGGGCTGATTAGGGTTAACTAAAGGTTAATAAGAGGTTAAATAGGAATACAATTATAGAATATACTGAGTGGCCAGATTATGATGACCACCCCATCAGTACTTCGCTGGGCCGCCTTGTGACTCCACGAGATGTTGAAAGGTGATGCGAGGAATCTGACACTGCACTGTTGCCCTTCTGTTGTCTTGTACCAGTCTTGCCACTCTCCGTTCTGCCCTAACATTGACTAGTCGCTGACGGCCACAATTCGCACGTTCAGACCCAGATTTTCGGCTGACAGTCCAGTCTTTAAACACTTTAACAACAGCTGCTCTTGAACATATAACGAATTCGGCTGTTTTGCTGATACTCGCACCATGGCTCCGAGCGCCAACAATCATCACACGTTCAAAGGCTGTTAAATCGCATTGTTTACCCATATCTTCAGAAAAAAAATAACTTCTACTGTCGTGGTAAACAACCTGCTTCCCTATTTATAATGGTCTGGCCCTCTAGCAACTTCAGCACGAAATTATAGCTAATTTGCCTACAAACATCAGGTGGTCATAATAAACTGGACACTCAGTGTACAATTACATATACAATTATAGAAGAAATAACATGTATGGTTTCTTTAAGTGTTGTCACTATGTATTATTCATACTGTATGTAGATCAAAGGCCAGTGAAATGCACAGTAAAACAATACATTGATTCATTAGGTGGAATTAATAAAAATGTCTGAGACAAATCTCAACTGCTGTGGCTGCCTATAGCAAACAGCTTGTATCTTTAATTTTTTTTTACCAGTTGAGACAAAGTTGGTCTAATCATGGTATTAAAAATATATATATATATATGTTCCTTATATGAAAAGGTAGAAATGACCGTATATACAAGAGCCCCTTATGAACGAATGTTAAAGGCTTCCAGGTGCCAATCCCAGTTTGTGACCACAAATAATAATCATCTTTGGTTTCTAAGAACACAAGAAAACACAAGAGAACACAAGTATTGACAAGACCAGATTTATTGCACAAAAGTTGCCCACAAAATTGGGTACAGTTAATATAATAAAATGCATATTATGGAAAATATTTACAAAAACAGGAAGACTGCTCTGTACATTATACACATGATTCATCTAAATAATTTAGGCAAGGAAACAAAGAACACCAATGTTTTACAGCAATCCCGAGGAGCGCATATATTACTCACACACACACACACACATACACGCAGACATACATACATACATAGGATGAGCTGATGTTTGCTGCCAGGGAGTTAAGACATCAATGAAAAAATGTAATTACCAAAATTTTGGTCAAAAGCAGGAAAATTGTAGACAATATATTTAAGTATTAGTGAAGGATAAAAAGAATAAAAGTTTGCACTGAGTACACTTCAGTCCTCAAAGGATGTTATTTGAAGCAGATGATATATATACACGACATAAAATGGTGAGTGTACAAATTTCTCAGATGCTTCAGGTAAAAAAGTCATATGATTACATTGTCTGGTGAGATCATATGTGGTAATAAAGTGCCACCACCCCATTCCAGGTGAAATATGCAATTTCTGCACACACTACTTTTTGTTTTGCCGGTAGTTATTAGAGTCTGCAAATGTGCACCAAAGTACTGTGTACAGGTATGCAACACTTCTTTATGAGAAACAAATATTTTCAGGTGGGTTGGACTTTCACCAATGATGTGACAATTCCCTCCACTTGTGTCCTAATGAGGATCCTGATGACTGCCCTGCTTGTACAATTGGAGAACAGCATCTATTTTTTGCCAAACCTCCTGGAGAGGTTATTTGTCACCGTGGTTCCCTTTAAATAAAGATCATGTTGTACTTTTCACAGATTAACAATGACATTTACTTAATTAGCAGTGACATATTCCAAAGCATTTTCCAGAGAACACTAAACCATTAACATCAATCTTTCCCCTCAGTGGAGCTTACATTCTAACTCTACATGCAAGGTAGGACCAATCTGGGTAGAAATTTCCCTGCTAGTATGATTCTGGATTGTGGAAGAAAACTAGAGCGTCCACACAAAGACAGATCATTGTTAAATCTAAACTACAGGAAGGTATACCTGTAAAATATGCACAAAAAAAGGTTTGTATCCATTAATACATCATTACATTTATTTATTTTAAATGTAAGCAAAAGTAAGTATTTGGCTTGGTATCAGCCTCTTGCAATCCCTGTACAGCTCAGGCTGGGAGGGGAAGGGGGGGTTGGGGCAAGCAGTGCAAGGAACCAGTTAGTTTTGTTGCAGTGAAAGGAGGAGACAGCAGAGTGAGAGACAGATGAACTGCTCAGTCTGCTGCTTCTCCATACGGCCTGGAGGAGGGACAGAACCTGTTCAGTCTGCTGCTTCTTCATACACAGGCTGGGGGAGGGACAAGACCTGTGAGTGTTACTTAACTGCAGTAGCAAAAAAAAAACAGGTCTCCTGTCCTGACAGACAGGGCTGTGTGATGTGAGCTCTGTAAATCTCAGGACTGGATGGACAAAATTACCCCTTTTTTTGGCAGGTACAACAGCTTCCATATATGGATTTCATTTGAGTATTAATCCTTTTGCCTGGAGTTCAGCTTAAACACTGTAGTAAGGCATTTAGTGGTAATGCAGATAAGGTAGCAATACACAGATGATTCAGAGAAAGTATAACTGGGCAAATAGATACACAGCTAATATTTGTCCACTTTTAGCCCCTCTAAATGTAACCAGAATATAGACATCTAGTTATAAAATACAGAAAATGTCAAACTAGCATTAGTGATAATAAAGTAATAATGGTTATAAAAGGGACAGTTTGCCTCCAACACCTGAAAATTCATGGCAGGAAAGGTTTCCTGCACAGTGAACAAGAATCTAACTAAATGTGGAGCATGTCATAACAATTCCCTCATGGTAGAAAAAAAAAGAAATCCCTTCAATTCATATAATAGAGGCAGATGGCTGGTTCCATAGGCTTGAAGAGTCAACCTGGAGCATGTCATGGTCAGGGATGTCCTTGCAGAGAAGAAACAAGGGGCATTCATGAACAATCCAAAGGCCATTGTTAAATGGGTAGCAGAAGCTCGGAATGCCCACTGGGCCTTTTTTTTCCTTTTGTAGATGCAGCTTTGAAAAATGACACATCAGCCTTTCCTCTGTTGGCCTACATGTCACTGCTCTATTTCCTGGACTGATGAGCTAAATTTATAAACGGATAGACATATACTATATGCTCACAATTTCTTCATTTGGGAATGAGTATATATAGACTTGTGTTTAGTTACTTGTACAAAAGGTTTTCTCAGATATATTTCTGAGTACGTTGTACAACAAGCAATGTCCCCTTTCTTCAGGTTGTCCCTTCCAGACTTGCATTCCGTTTCATAGCTCATTTGACAAAACCAATAATAAATATACGTTAGTAGAATTCGTATGTTTTTAATCAAATTTATTCTAATATGGCTAAAATAACCAAAGTTAAAAAATATTCAATATTTTGTATCTGCCAAATTGGCAACAAACATGAATAATATTTCTATGATGAGCAATGTACATTTTATATAGGAGTTAATGTAAAGGTTGGAAAAAATGAAGAGCTGATTAATACAGCCTGTTATATACTCAAAACAGCAGATGGGATGATAAACCCAGTTTAGTACTTGGAGCTCATTAAAGGGAGCAAGATTTTTACTGAAGGCCAAACAGCACATGAAAAAGGTGTTTTCTTTAGTGAAGAGGTCTCCAACCTCTGTCACTGTGTGATCTATGTTCAAATATAAGTGTATGTAAAAAGTCACTCGCACTCCAATAGAATTTCAAGTCAAAAACGGTTTATTGACTCGATTACTATCACATCAGCTATATGATGCGATAGCAATCGAGTCAATAAACCGTTTTTGGCTTGAAATTCTATTGGAGTGCGAGTGACATTATACATACACTTATCTTGGATTGCTGAGGCATCTGCAGTCACTTTGGCACCCACCCGACTCTAAGGGTATTATTCGGTCAGGAGTGCGATGGGTACACTGGATTTTGGACTATGTTCATAACACATGTGGCTTAGCCAGAGTCTAAAAATATTAGTAAAAAAAGGTTTTGCTTGGTGTCGCGCTGTTAGGGAAGTGTCAAATGCATTCGAAGTCCTGGAAGGAAGAGCATGCAGTGTCTACAAGCCATTCGTTTGGATCACCATTTTAGCCATTAATGTGATGTCTAAGCCTTTAAATCGAAGCTCTCCTGCATGTTAAAGGGTAGCAGTCATATGTTCTAATGCATCTCAACTGAACGAGAGTACCAAACAAAAAGTTCCTAGAGTACAAAATAAAGTTGTATTCATTTCACAGGCATCAACAGAAAAACCAAGAAGCAGCCAAAGCATTTCAGGGGCCCAACATTCCCCCTTCATCAGGGCTTAACCAACTGTAAATATAAAACCAGGAGAATGATCTGTGGATCAATGCCTTCATCCCTATTCTGATGCATTTCATTCAGATTTATTTTTTATTTCTAATAGATCTTCCTATTTAACATAAATGAATGTCATGTGCACAGAACTTTATAAAATAAACTGCATACACCTTCCCTCCAAGCACTGCTCCTTTCCTGAGGCTGCTGTGTACTACCGTGTTTCCCCGAAAGTAAGACCTAGCGCTATCTTCAGGGATTTCTGTAATAGAAGACCTACCCCGAAAATAAGACCTAGTTCGGTGGTAGGTCTTATATTACAGAAATCCGCTAGGTCTTACTTTCGGGGTAGCTGCACATAAACTGAATTTTGAATCTAAAGACCGGCCGCAGCTCCCGCCCTGCCCACACGCCCGCCCACACCCCAGCCGGCCGCAGCTTCCACCCCGCCCACACGCCAGATGCAGCTCCCGCCTACATGCCCGACGGCCGCAGCTCCCACCCACACGCACGATGGAAGCGGAATATCATCCGCCAACACCGGGACCGGCAACAGCATGCCGCTTCCCGGGACCTCGTCCAGTCCTCCCCCAGCCAGGTAAGACATCCCCCGAAAATAAGACCCAGTGTCTTTTTTCGTGCAAAAAAAAAAATAAGACACTGTCTTATTTTCGGGGAAACACGGTATAGTATACCTGCACCATCCATGACTGCCAGTTAGCCTTAACTAGACTCTGTATTGTCCTGCACACACAGCAGTCCATTCGTATACAGTTCCACCACAACAATAAAAAATAAAAAAAAGGACATTGCAATGGTAAGGGGCGGACACATTAAAAAGGGGGGAGAATGTGTATTGAGATATGAGAGAAAATGAAAACTACATAGCAAATGTATTACAGCTAAAAAATAAAAATAAAGTGGATCTCCAACTCTTCATTACTGTTTTTTTAACACATGATTGCAAGTTGACATATTCTAACACCATAAAAAATATAGTAAAAGCATTGGGGCTATTACTCAACCTGTCTTATAATCTAGACCAGTCAAAAGAGGAACATGAATGATCCAAAGCAGACTTCTTCTGAAAAAGGTGGTTGCTTGCCTGTCATGCTGACCCTCTTGCTTCAGTATTGGGTCACTGGCCTCAAGCAAAAATGCAGATAAGGATTTCAGACTTTCCTTATCTGCATATTTGTTCTGGGTCTGAAAGTAATGAAGTCCGTAGGTTGGCATAAGCACCAGAAAAACATCAGTCATACCATTCCCCTGTACTTGAATTAAATATAAATTAGGCTAGAAAGTGGAGCCAAGTTCATCTCATATTGGCCATATGCATCCCTTAACACACTAGTGTGACATCCCTGCCTTATGGCGATGTTACCATCTGACATGTTTACTTACATTCAGATTACGATTGCTGTTGTTCACAGATAAGGGCACATTTATCAAAGCAGCAGAACTTTCCATGATCAACTATAGTCTTGTTGGCTTAGAAGAGTCCCCTATTTGTAAACCAATAGTTTGGAAAGTGCAGGAATGGTGCAGATTAGTAAAAGTCTAAAAAGCCCCCTGATATTTCCCTTTTAAAATAGAAAAAGAAATTGAGGACTTTGTGTCCTCAATCTCTTTTTCTGCAGCCTCTATTCTAAATGAATGGAAAGTACAGAGGCTTCCCATTCATTAAGAAAATATTTTACTATCAAGCTGTTTCTTAATGGGGAGGAGCCTCTGTACAGAGTGCTTCCCCCCCATTGAGAAACTCATGAATGAACGGGACGTGATGTAAATCACCTCCTGTTCATTCATTTATAACTGGGCACACATTGTAAATAACTGGGGACACATAGTACTAACACTGGAGTGATCAGCCGATCGCTCCAGTGTTTGTCCTACACAGAGGATTGGTACATACTACTGACATGTACCGATCCTCTGCCGCTCGTCCACGCACAGGGGGGCTGCAACTTCTCTGGATCCCCCTGCTCTCCAGGGCATAGGCAGCGGGGGTTACGACGAGCCGCGGGGGGGGGCGGAGCCGCTGTGACAGAACGGACGAGCAGTGAAGGGAGAGAGAGGCGCCAGCTGTCAGATCCTGGCCAAGCGTCTCTCTCTCTCCTCACTGCTGCATTAGTTAGTGACAGCGGCTCTGTCCTCCGCCCTCCCCCGCCGCCGGTTCCTTCCTTCTTCTCGGATCCCCGCTGGGGAGAGCAGCGGGGATCCAGAGAAGCGGCGGGAGGAGAGGACATGGCGATCTACCAGTGATCGCTACACGATCGACTGGTAGATCGCGATCGACCTTGTGGGCACCCCTGGTCTAGAGTAACACCAGAAAAATATAAAGACCACTAAAGTTACCAAGTAGGTTAAAATGAGAGAAAAGGAAAGTGGTTGAACTATTGAGTTTATGCATTGATAAATGTGCTCCATAAATTTCCTGCATCTTTCGTGAGGGATTGGCACGCTATAATATGAGGTAGTACAAAATGCTGGATTCAGTTTTATTAACATGAGTCTGCTGCCCACTAAACTGGTGTCTGCCAATGATTCAGAAAATACAGTCTAAGAAAAAACTGGCAGGCTGAATATTGATTCAGTTAACAAATTGCTGGCTCAATTGTGTGTAAGGGATAGGTACTTCTTGGACAATAAAGAGAGACTGCACTTTGTCCATTCGGGGCAAACTGCCAGTGTCTGCATAAAGTCCCTCCCACCCCCCAGGCAGTCACCGGGCAACACTCCCCCCAAACCACCAGAGCTTAAAAAGTGGGGCTTTCTGGTATGAGGAAGCATGTGCCTTCCACCAGGTGACACTACTTAGCCCAATCGCCTGCCCCAAAACACTGTCACGTGAGAGGGCTCATGAGGGCATCACTGACTAACCATTGAAACCAGTTGGCACTGGAGATTAAACAGACTTAGAAGCTATAGATAGAGAGACTCTCCCTCATCACCTTCCAAGTATAAAGGCCTGGGGGGAGGAGCTATCTGAAGACACAGGCCCAATCAGGGCAAAGAGACAATGTGTCTTAACTGATTTACCTTTGCAGTCTAGATTGCAATCTGTTAAAGAATTTGCTTAAACCACAAGCTTAGGTGCTTCATTATTAAGGTAATGCAAAGACTGACGAGCAAGTGCAGTAGCCTTTGTTAACCAGATCTGGGTTTACTGATCACATCAGTGAAAGTTCCTTTTTGATCAGTTGCAGTATATCATTATTGCTCTTATGCCTTCCGAAAGCCCAGCAGAGTTGATTACAAGTGACTAGAGAGTAACTTGTATGTTTATAAAATGTACTATTTCAAATGTTGGATATGAACCACTCTATAGATCTATATTGCCAATTCTTACATAAAAATACAGATAAAAGCATTGCTCTTATAGAAGACATCTGACAGAAGGTGTTATTTTAGAAGTTTTGTTAGTATAAAGCAAACATTTAAAGTCATCCTCAACATTTGTTCAATTATTCTAAGCCTATTTACAAAATAAGAACTCCCCTTTCCTCAAAAAAGAAAAAAACAAACATTCTCCATACTCATTAGAATTAGGAAACAAAGTCTGAAATGTTGCTGTAAAAAGAACTCACAATTGTGTTACTCTGAAAATGAGTATACTTTTTTATCTTGTGATTTCGGTTATGCTCAACAGTCTTCAATACTTCTGATCAGTATGACTCTCAGTTATACAGGAGTCAACTTTCTCCTCTTCTGTGATTATCTTCAGGATCTGACAGATCACAGTCGGCTCAGTCATTATTACCAGATTCTGCAAGAACGACACTGTCCTTTTATTGTACTTCTGGCAATTCAGTCCATCTGATGCATCCTCTATTACAGAAGAATCTGAGCAACATATGGAGAGTGGGTGCTGGCAATAGCGGCAAGCAAGGGAAGATCGCTTGATTCGATTCTGCAACCAAAACAGACAATTGTTAATCACATTTGTTTGTTTGAAAGATCTCTATATAAATAACCTGGCCCCATTAACAAATCACTAAAGGGAAATCTGACCCTCCAAGCTCCATCAAAACATGCAAGATTGAAGCCATTATAAGGCAATACATATCATTGTGGCACCCTTGGGTTTTGTGTGCCATTGTGTTTCTTTGAGACAAGGGTATCTGCACCAACATGTAGGCACTGAAACATTTTACAAAGAACTATGGTTTACAGTTAAGTAACAGAATTTTGGGAAGTGATCAAAGCTAACTGCTAGGGTGAGATGTTAGGGATGCTTAGGGCATAGTTACATAGTATTTGAGGTTGAATAAAGACATACGTCCATCAAGTCCAACCTATTAGGATCTCATTCTAGGAGTACCTGTACTCCTGTATATTACGGTCCCTTAAGAAATCGTCCAAAAGTTTCTTGAACAATTCCACATTATTTGCTGAAATCACCGCCTGCGGCAGTGAGTTCCAGACCCTAACTGATCTTACTGTGAAGAACCCCCTTCGCCCCTTGTGCTGGAATTTTTTTTCCACCAATTTTAGGTGATGGCCTCTAGTTTTTGTAATGGAGTTAATTTTAAACAGTTTATCGCTAATGTTGCTACCACCATTGAACATTTTGTACATGGAGATCATATCCCCCCTTAATCTCCTCACCTCCAATGTGAACATGTTTAAATTTAGTAGCCTTGTCTCGTAGCTCTGGCTACATCTTTTCTGGCACCAAGATCCCCATGGCAAGAACTATTGCACCATGCTCCCAATGCCAAAAGTAACATGCTGTTGTTTTTACAGCATGCTCACAGCTGACAAAAAGGAACTATGAAGATGACCCATAAAGTGGCTTAACCCTCTTGTGTGCAGAGGTCAATATTGCCAAATTTAGCTGCACACAACCAGTGGAACATTGCTACTTTGTGTCTTAGAACTTACAAACTGTTCAATTACCAGGAACCAACATGAAAGGTTTCAGTTTCAGCGCTCTCGCTCTTACTGTTGGCCTGGCTTTTCAGTTGATGAACGAGGTTATCTAGAAAGAATCTTACCCTAGCACCATGCTTAACTCCTTCACATGAACTCTTGTTTGTCCTTTTAGGTATTCAGACAACATTCGACTCTTGAAGTAGAGCTCCTGTAGCCTGTCCTCCAGGTGCATGATACACTAGTGGAAAACAGACCACACTAAATATTTTTGATCATAGATTCATTACACAGAATATCACAGACATGTTAGGAAGATAAAGCAGACATGGGTAGGAGTAGAAAAAAAAAACACAACACTTCAAAACCATTGAGAATTCATCTGGTACCAGTATGACTTCAGCAATATTAAAATCTGATTGACACGGGTTACTAGGTTTAGGAATTAGCACTATAAAACTTCTTTATTACATAATGGTAATGATTTTCTCTGCTTTGTTGCCTGCTGCAGAAAAACATTCATGCCCACCCCATCAGTTGACTTTGGCGTAATGGAAGGAGGGCACACATAAAATGACCCTTTATCAACTATAAACTTAGCTCACATTCAGAACAGTTTTGGTGAAAAGACTTTGTTTCCTTTCATCCATAAGCTTTCAAGGATCATAGCATTAGTAAATATTCATTTTGCCAAGAGTACTTAGATATTATCTGTGGTATCATATGACTGCCAAAATCTGTGGCAAGAGAGAGCAGAACATTAAGGGGCTGATCAGGGATGTAAAAATTCCGGACGTTTTTTCCCAATAAAATAGACATTTTCGGAAAAATTGAAAAAAAAAAAAAGTGTGGAGTATTTTTACAAATTGAAAGTCATTTTGTTACTCTAGGAATGGGAAATGCAGTGTATATAAAAATAATGTCTTCCTTATATTGTAAAGTGCTGCACAAACTGTTGGTGCTATATAAATCCTGTATAATAATAATTGTGCTTGAAATAAAAGTACAGATCATTCAGTAAATAAACTAAACTTGCTTTTTAAAATTGTATTTTATATTTGCAAATTGCAGCTTTGCTCTCAGCAGAAGTTGCACTAGATGTTGGTCTCACCATTTTACTGAGAGGAGGAAAAAAAAACCAATTTGCTGACCAGGCTATAGGTAAACATTATACTGTGATGGTGTAGAATATTATTAGGAATCATTTAGTAGGTTATAAAGATAAACGCATTTGTCAGACAAATGTACCTTCTTACCTGTCAATTAAGGCCTAAGAGGACAGAAACTAACATACCAACAACAAGCTAACTAAACTGGAGCCTTTCTTCTGCAGTGCTCCTAGTGGCAGAAATGCATATTTCTTTTTGAGTTTGAGAACTGTATTGAGAAGTAGTGTTGCTTGAAATGTATTCCAGGATTTGCTTGTCTTTAGCTGAGGGAATGTGCAATAATGTAAGACTTTACATAAAGTCTCAGAAATCTTTCATTAAGGTCATCATGTTATATAGTTTGAATACCATGTCAAAGATATATTATTTATCAGTGTAAAAGAACATATTCCACACTACTTTTTTCATTTCAAAATTTTCCAGAGAAAAACAAAACAAAAACGGTTTGGGAAAAGAACGGAAAAAACAGTTTTTTCCCCAATGTTTCCATTTTTTCCCAAGCCCTTCTCATCTCTAGGGCTGATGTATAAATGTTCCGCCCAACATGTAGCTGGGTGGATGCCATTCACATGGTACTAACGCCTCTACATGACGCAACAGAGGATAGGAAATTCCTATGCTCCTTAGCACCATCTAGTGCTGCTAATGCCATGCAAAAAGCAATCAGCCCAAGATTCCAATGAGGCCAGCATGCCAACTGAGTAAATTAAACTCATTAACCACCTTGGGAGCAAAATTTTTCATTTTTTTCACACATGGTAAAATCTGAAATTTTTGGATAGAGAATTACAATGTCCATAGTCTGGGCACAGGTGCAATTGAAGGTAGCAATATTTCTATTAAAAGCTGCACATACAGCAGTTGAATACATTTAATTTCGCTAGGCGAGGTCCAAATCTTCTGTAAGTTTATGAACCACATTCAAATATATCAAAAAGTAGCTTAATCGTACTGTAAAGAAAACAACTGCAGTCAAAATCAACCAGTTCTACGGCTGGTGACCCTGCTACAAAATACTCAAAAAAGAGCTTCATAGCAACACAATACTTTACATTTAAATACACAAGTTCCATCTGTCATTGCCACTTCTTATGGGCTCCCATAGCAATCTTTATGATTTATGCTACATAACAAATATGGATTGAGGTTTTAATCAGGAAGCTATGTCAGTTGTATTCTGGGGTAAATGTCTGAGGTTGCAGTCTACCAAAGCTGGTAATGAAAAGAAGCTGAATCATCTCCAAAACAAAACGGCATGCTCTGAGACATATTACTGGAAAGGGAGGGGAGGGGGATTGGGACTGCAGGGGTTACGAAAGGCAGACTAATACAAAAGCTGAAAACAAGCGTACTTACAAAGTTTGCGGACAGATTGTGTTTGTAAAGCTGGAGAGTAGAATTAAGCAGGCTGGAGACCAGGCTGGATACCAGCACCTCCTTGCCTAGCTTATTATCTGTTGTCCTTCTCTGGCTACTGGCAACTTGTACAGACCACTTGTCCACGTCTGCGATAATGCAGACAGCCTCTGCAATAGGCTCATCCAAAGCTGGATGCTACACAACAATGAGAAAATAAAACAGAGCAGTGAGTAGATTACATTAATTATCAGTTATAAGGGTCACTGTATTTGACACATTAAATTCCTACATACCTGTACAGCATGTAACAGATCTGACATTAGACACTGCCTCAACTTCTCCTCACTTGCTATTCCTTGAAGAACAAAGTCTGGTACGTAGGATGCACAGTAGCCTGCTAGTAAGGATCTTCCAAAGTTGGCGATGTTAGGCTTCACAGAACTGACATCAACCAGCTTTGACCTAAATATAACAAAGCATAAGGGAAATGTTCTTTGAAACACTATTCTGTGCGGTTGTTTTCTTAAGTCCTAAAGTTGACTACTACCAACAGTTTATATATCTATCTATAAATAGCAGGGATGCTTGCAGGTTGGCTGTTTTCTTAGTTCTGCAATTCAAAGCTGGCTGAAGGGGTTTGAAACTAGCAACCTGCCCTGTATGGACAGCATACTTATATACCAGCATTTCTACTTTTTTAGTTAAAAAAAACAAAACGGTTTCCACATACTCCTTTATTTTATGGCAGGATGTCCTCCTCTGCCTGCCATGATATGCCAAAACATCTAAGGCTTTTGGAAAGAGAGAAGGAGCTTAGCAGTGACACATAGTTTGCATATTTATGAACGGTCACCTGAATCATTACTGCTTAGTAGTAAAGCTCCACTATGACAAACAGAATGGAGACTTGCATGACACCTAGCTACAGAATGCTGGTAGAATGGGAACTACCCTGACCAAAGAACATCCAGACTGCAAAATCCGGCACATCAACAATTGTGTGCCCATTATAGGCAACTAGGGATGCACTGGGATGCACCGATACAATTTTTTCCACACAGAGTACGAGTACCAATATGTTTCCTCAAGTACTTGCCGATACCAAATTACCGATACTTTTTTTTTTTTTTACAGACTAATGATTTTACGACAGTTGTGAAGTCCCAGGGCCTGGTCCCAGTTGCAAACAGCACCCCTGGTAGTTCGGACACTGACTCCAAGCTGTAGAGGGACTACAAATCTCAGCAACACATTATACAACAAAACAGAATATGAAGCTACATACTCTGTGCTGCTCCGCGGTGCCAAACCCGATGTCTCCAGCGGGGAGACTCAAAGGGCTGCGCGGGGACTCAGGAAGGGCTGCGCGGGGACTCAGGAAGGGCTGCGCGGGGACTCAGGAGGTCCCGGTTGGTCCTGTGGGTGGGTGCAGACGGTGTGGTGCAGGGAGGTGGAGATGTGTGGCCGGTGCTGTTAACGGGCACCGTGGTTCACAGGAGGGCTGCAGAGGTCCCCCACTTGCAGGGGACCTCGAAAGCCTTCCTGTGAACAATGGCGTCTGTTTACATAGTTGAGTTCCATTTTAAAGCGCCGGTATCTGCGCTCAGTATCGTGTACTGCTGGAAATCTTCCAATCTCAAATCATCTGCTGCACTGCTTCCTTGGCTGACCACTTCATCTACGGTCCTCAACGTTGCCCATTTCTTTGTGCTTTTCCAAAAGAGCTTGAACAGCAGTATAACTACCTTGTGTCTTGTTGCTGTGCTCAGTTTTGCCATGGTGTACTGTGTGCACAATTATTAGAGAAGTTGTATTTTTGAGGATTCATTTAATTAATGAACAACTACAGTGCTCTCGGTAAATCCAAAATGATAAACCTCAAACCTGAATATTTAAGAAAGAAAAAGTGAGGTTTTTGCTTTCTTAGGAGAATATCTATGTGTGCACAATTATTATGCAACTAAATGGAAAATGAAAATGTTCCCATCTCACTTTTTTTTTTCCATCTGTTAAAGTGAGAATAATAAACAAACAACTCAAAATTTACAAATATATAAACATTTCTGACATTTTCAAAACAAAATCAGTGACCAATATAGCCCCCCTTCTTTTCAATAACAGTCATAAGCCTTCCATCCATGGAGACTGTCAGTTTCTTCATCTGCTGACGATCAACTTTCTATGCAGCAGCAACCACAGCCTCCCAGACACTGTTCAGAGAGGTGCACTGTTTTCCCCGTACATCTCCCGTTTAAGAAGGGCCCACAAGTTCTCAATAGGGGTTAGGTCAGGTGAGGAAGGGGGCCATGTCATTATTCTTTCATCTGTAAGGCCTTCACTAGCTTGCCATGCAGTGGAGTACTTTGATGAATTAGATGGAGTCTTCTTGAAAGATGTAGACTTTTTCCTGTACCATTGCTTGAAGAAAGTTTCTTCTAAAAACTGGCAGTAGGTTTTGGAGTTGATTTTGAGTCCATCTTCAACCCAAAAAGGTCCAACTAGCTCATTTTTAATAATACCAGCACCCCACCTCCACCTTGCTGGTGTCTGAGTTGAAGTGGAGCTCTGTGCCTGTTACTGATCCAGCCACGGGCCCATTCATCTGGTCCATCAAGAGTCACTCATCTCAGCAGTCCATAAAACCTTTGAGAAATCTGTCTTCAGATATTTCTTGGCCCAGTTTTGACGTTTCAACTTATGTGTCTTGTTTAGTTGTGGTTGGGCTTCAGCCTTCCCTACCTTAGCCATGTCTCGGAGCACTGAACACCATGTACTTCTGGGCACTCCAGGTAGGGTGCAGTTCTGGAATATGATGTCACTGGAGGATAATGGGTTCCCGGTAGCTCCACATTTGATTCTTCTCAAATCTTTGGCAGTTAATTTGCTTCTTTCTCAACACGTTTCTTGCGACCCTGAAGACTATTTGCAACAAAAAGTTTGATGGTTCTGTGATCACGACCCAATATCTTAGCAATTTCAAGAGTGCTGCATCCCTCTGAAAGACTTTTTACAATTTTTGAGGAAAAGACACTGCCTAATTATTATGCACACCTTGATATAGGGTGTTAGTCTCCTAAGGCCACCACCTCCCTCATTACACAAATACACATAACCAGATATGCTTAAATCCAATAAACCTTCAAGCTTATACAGTTGGACAATATGCATAAAAATGGTGAATTGGTCAAAAATATTCATTTGCATAATAATTGTGCACACAGTATATGACATGTGACATGAAACCGTCTTCCACAACCTCACCTTAGTAGCAGTGTTTGGCTGTTCCTCACCCAGAAAAAATGTACATACCCTGGTAAAGCAATCTCTTCTTCTTCCATCCAGTCTACTTGTTCTGCCCCGTAGTAACCAATACTTGGTGCATGAAGCTCATGACCCGTGTCCTCACTCTCACTGTCACCCAGGGCACTATCTGAACTCTCGTTCCTCGGAATGTCCCAGTCAGTGCCCAGTACAGCCTTATTCTCTGGTTTCTCCTTATCCCCATGGGGGACAGATACAGAGACTCTGTCTCTTTGGTCCTGTTCAGCACAGCAGTTTTTGCAAATGTTTGGAAGAACACTTTTTACATTACTAGGTGCTTTATCTGTTTCACACAGTCTTTGTGGGCACACTGTATCCATTCTTTTTGCCTCTTCTGGAATATGATCAATGATTTTTGCCTCAATAGAGCCATCTTCTGGAAAGTACTCATCAAACATGCTAATGTTCTCTTGATGAAAAGGATTCCAGTTTTCAAGCTTGCTTGCTACCCTGGAAAGTTTCTCACACGACTCGCTACTTTTTTGGTCCTCTGCATTCTGCTTTGCTATACTGATAGGATCAGTAGCATGTGTCCTCTGTTCCTGCACTGGTTTTGGATAGTGCTTCTGGATCTGATCCACTACATTTTGGCTTTTTATCTCTATATCAGAGTCCGGTGACATAGAATCACCAATCTGAAACTTCACCTTGCTTAGGAGCTGGCCAGCACCACAAGGCATTGCTGCAGTTGGGATCTTATCTGGAGGTTTTTTCACTATACAGATTTCATTCGTTCTCATACCTTTTACTGAGGGGCTTTCCTCTTGCACGTTCTCATTGTCCACCAATTGAACTGATGGCTCTAGGCATCCAACTGCTAAAGAGCATTTCTCTATTGGAGCTGCCCGAATGTTAATGACAGTCTCTATTTTTGTTTCTAGGCAAGTTCTTGATTTGTCTTTGTAGACTTCAGTATAACCAGGTACTTCTTGGCTGGACAGCTGGGTCGTTACCTGGCTTACACTGGTACCTTCCTCCAATGCCTCTTTCACAGAGCTTTGACAGTCCTCCTGTTGCTCTTGTGGTTTTTGCAGGTCAGTGATGGGACACTGGCAACAGCAACATTTATTTTCAGAAGTCCTTGTTTCATCTGTATCATTGTTCAACAGGCAACCCTTATTCTTGTGCATTGTGATGAAAACATAATCCGACTCCTCCACTTCACCCTTCTGTAGCATTGTAGTGATCACTGTACCGGGCATAACAATTGCTTCATCCTCACCATTCTCCAGCAGGTGGGTCTCCTGAAGTTCTGAACACCTTATAAAGTAGGTGAGGAAATAAAGTAACCTCTGCACAAGGTCTTGCCTCTTTCCAATGACAACTGTCCTTGCTAATCGCACTGGTGACCCAATAGCTCCATATAAATCTCCTACACAAAAAGGATAAAGATAGACTTTAATATTGTAAAAGAAAAAAACAAGCATACGTTTTGGTAATATTGAATTGCTTTCCATATGTAACTATTCAGTATCTAGACCAGTGAGAGTTAACTGAATGCCCACTTGGGTGAGAAGCTGGCTGTTTTATATTCTTACAATTTTTGCAATGGAAGATCACTAATGGTATATTTATAAGCATAAAAACAAAAACTTGTAGTAAACAGCCTTTTGGGAAATGGCATTCGGGGACTGCAAAATCTGCCTGGTTGACAACCACCTATCAGAAATGTTAAACAATTATATTAGCTTTCCATTGTCACTTGAAGAACAAATGTTATATGTAAGACGCATCACATTACAAATACATTTTATAACTGTATGTCTATTGCTACTGAGCATAAAGCACTATTTAACAAATATATTACAGCTAAATTTAAAGTGTGAGGGAGTGGTTGTTCCCCCCGTACTAACTGGATTTTTGCAGAACAGCACCATGACTTGACAGCTGAGAGCCACCTGTGGAGCGGGGACATGCATATTTGATAGTTTTCTATCAAAATCAACTTACCACCACTGTAAGGGCCACTCCTGGACTGCTGAACTCCTCATGCCATGCTGTATATTACATAATCTGATGCACCCTGTACTCTGGAACATGGCAGTCTGTATGTTGTTCTGTACACACATGTACTTTAAGCACTCAACTCATCAACACCTAAACTCTCACTTCTCTGGTGCTCTTTAAGGTTTTTCTTTGCCTACTAGGTGAAACCCTTTATGCAGGCATTCCCTTACATAAAGTGGAAGGAAATATTTTTTAAGTGTACACCATATACACTCCCAAGATAAGATAATTGATCCACTTCAGGATAGAGGGTGCAGTAAGATATGCCAGAAAATTCTGTAAGAACGAGGCCAGCACTTTGTCTGGCATTGAAATGCTAATGCTACTCCCCATTCTCTTTTGTCTGCTATACTGAAAGCCAGCAGCAGATGGCAGCATACCTCACAAAATCGATTGATCACTGCCACACCCAACAAAAACTCCCAAACTAACTGCAAAGTATCCAGCTTTTAGTTGCGGTTAGAAACTAGATATCTGTGCTGTAATGTATTTGTGCTTGCAAGTTGCCATTTACTTATGTTACATTTTAAACATTTAATAGCTATGCATATAGCATAAAATATAAATGTAGCTTATTGTCCTGCTATGTCAAGAGTGTCTTTAAAAGAACCCCACAAAGCAGTATTTAAACTGTTTGGTTCACTCCCTTTTAGAAGGTCTTTGCTTAGCTGGTGTGAATAAGGAACAAAAGCTCTGCTCCTGTACAAAAAAACAATAAAACTTTTTTTCTCCTGTGCATCATTACTGATGACGAAGTACAGTGCATACAGACACAGCATGTCTTCCACCGGCATCCAAATGACCCAAATAATTCTGCATATGTGATTCAGGGGCTCAACTAATTTTTATACTAGGTTCAGGTTGAGAATCTGAGACAAAATAAGTGCATGCGAATTGCTTATAAACTATAGAAAGGTTTTTGTTTTGGTCTGGAGGGTTTAAAGGAGAACTATGAGATGAGTGCTTTTCACTCACCTCATAGTTCTAGCCGACCTGTGACAATGAGACTGTCACAGGTCGGCTCAGTAGATCAGGAGGTGAGCGAACACATACCGGCGTTCGCTCACCTCTCGATCCTGTCACAGCGCTCTGCCGTGACAGGGGAGGCGCTGGATTCCCCCCTCCCCACTCCGATCCGCCAGCGCTGACTGGCGGAACGGACGAGGGAGGGGGCGGGTACAGCTGGCTCTGCCTCTAGATAGGCAGAGCCAGATGTCACTCACGCAGCTGTGCGGATCCAGACATAATTGTCGGGATCCGCTTCAGCTCCGGCGTCTCAGTATACCGCGAGCTGTAGCGGTATACTGAGCTTAGGGTGATGGGAGGACGCTAGTTTGTGTCCTCCCGTTACCCTAAGGAGAACTATGGGGAAAAGCCTTAACCCCATAGTTCTCCTTTAAAGTGACATTAAAGGATACAAAAAAATTTCCCTCCCCCCATGTTAATGTCAGCACTTACCTTAAATGATGTCTCTTAATCCGATCTTCTTCTAGTTTCCTGATGTTTTCATCTGTCCCTCCAGCGTTGCAGCGGCTCTCCGATCCAGCGCCGACTCCTCTCTGCTTGCTGGCACTTCTGATCCCACCCGTGTCTGCATGCGGGTGCACACGTCCATAGACTTACCTTGCGTCTCTGCCCGTCTCCCGGCCGAGAATCCGACCTGCAGTTTTTTTTTTTTTAAACTGTTTGCCTATATCTTGATAGCAGTAGATATATATAGCTTGATAGCAGTAGATATAGGCAAAACAAACGGGAGGGTTTAGAACCTCTTTAACTGAATTGTGTAGCTATTGGACCAGAACACTGGTCCTTACTGATGAAAACTACAGCTAGAAAAACAGAGGAAATGTGGTATTTCTGAAAACAGCAACAAGACCGTTTCATTTTCCATGATAATGAAAAATGAGCACTACAAAATGATTGAATTCAGGTGTTTCCAGTGACCACAAAGACATCTGTGTGCACACAACCGTGTGGGAAGGCCCTTTTCAGTTTCAGCATGACTGTGCCCCTGTGCACAAAGACAAGTCCATAAAGACATGGTTTGACCATTTTTTTGTACAGGAACGTGACTGGTCTGCACAGAGCTTGAACCTAAACTCTGCTAAACCTTTAGGATGAATTGGGACACCTCTAACAAGCCAGGTCTTTTCATCCAACATCAGTATCTGACCTCACAATTAGGCTGAATGGGCAGAGATTCCCACATACACACTAAAAAAATCTTGTAAAAAGCATTCCCAGAATAGTGAAAGCTGGTATAGCTAAAAAGAAGGGGGTGGGGCATTCCATATCAATGCCCATAGTTATGAAATGGAATTTCCAACAAGCTTATATACAGATGATGGTCAGTGGTTCCCAAACTTTTAGCCATATAGTGTAAATGGCTGCTATGGGCAACAGTTCCATTTTGTATTGCTCCAGCTGTCACAAAATAGTGAAATGTGTTAATTTTCTATTTATAAAAATTCATAAAATATGATGTTCCTGTTAAATTAACAACAAGCCCGTTTTATCCCAGTTGTTAGTCTTTGGATCTTCGGAATCTCCTTCACCCTTTTTACCCTGCCTCTGGTAGTTTCAGACACCAAACCATGCAAGTTTCTGGTTACATGTCAGAAAAGGTTCCATATCACCATCGTAAGAGTTAAAAGGAGAACTATGAGGTGAGTGCTTTTCACTCACCTCATAGTTCTAGCCGACCTGTGACAATGAGACTGTCACAGGTCGGCTCAGTAGATCGGGCGGTGAGCGAACACGTAGCGGCGTTCGCTCACCTCTCGATCCTGTCACGGCAGAGAGCCCCCCTCCGATCTGCCAGCGCTGACTGGCGGCACGGATGGGGCGTGTACAGCTGGCTCTGCCTCTAGATAGGCAGAGCCAGCTGTCAGTCACACAGCTGGGCGGATCCAGACATAATTGTCGGGATCCGCTTCAGCGTCTCAGTATTCCGCGAGCAGCAGCTCGCGGTGTCTCAGTCTGAGCCCAGGGTGACGGGAGGAAGCTAGTTTGTGTCCTCCCTTTACCCTAAGGAGAACTATGGGGAAAAGCCTCAATCCCATAGTTCTCCTTTAAGTAACTTTATTTTATGCTCCAGCCTATATCCCTTTCCTCCCATGGTGAATTTAGTAGTTGTAGCTAACTACTCAGCCTAGAGCTAAAGATGGACACAGTAGAACAGTGCCAGAGAGATACAAGCTAGAAGCAGCAGTAACTGGGGCAACCAAACTAATTAGGGGTATGGAGGACCAGAGCTACGAGACAAGGCTACTAAATTTAAACATGTTCACATTGGAGGTGAGGAGATTAAGGGGGGATATGATCTCCATGTACAAAATGTTCAATGGTGGTAGCAACATTAGCGATAAACTGTTTAAAATTAACTCCATTACAAAAACTAGAGGCCACCACCTAAAATTGGTGGAAAAAAAATTCCAGCACAAGGGGCGAAGGGGGTTCTTCACAGTAAGATCAGTTAGGGTCTGGAACTCACTGCCACAGGCGGTGATTTCAGCAAATAATGTGGAATTGTTCAAGAAACTTTTGGACGATTTCTTAAGGGACCGTAATATACAGGGGTACAGGTACTCCTAGAATGAGATCCTAATAGGTTGGACTTGATGGACTAATGTATTTATTGCACCTCAAATAGTATGTAACCATGTAAATGTTCATGACTTACCCAGCTGTGCCCAAAGAGGGTTGTATGGGTGAGTCTTTGCCAACATATTCACACTTTGTGATGAGTGCTTTTCCAGGAAGATTTTAATTGGTGGCTGTCCATTGGGCATGACTGTTGGAACCCAGGCAAGGTGATTTGTGAGGACAGCTGTAAGGAGTGCTGGAAGGAACCTAAAAGAAGTAAAAAAAACATGAACATCTTCAACTCTTTTTTTCCTAAATACATTTTAAAATATAAAATAGTGAGGGATCTCTCACTGCTTACCCACTCAAGTGAGTTATATGTATAGCCTTGTGTTTGGAAAGTTGATAAAAAAGAAAAGGTGATGCCCAACTAAATACCTGCCTTTGTTTTCTAAAATCACTATATACAAGGACTATAGCTGGAATTCGAATGGTTCCTGTTACCAAAACCTCCACTACTCCTATATTTCAGATGTACAGCTTGCCTTTCCTACAGTGTATAGTTTTTGTGGTATGATCAGTTAGCAGTGTATGCAGATTTTATTAGTGTTTTATTGTTTACCTTACAGTGTGTACCCATTTATTTGGTTACCCCTAAAGGGAAGAAACACAGCTGTTTCCGAGTATAACAACGGTATTCAGCAATGCATTCTGTACACAATTAGTTACTATTTAAGGAAAAAAAACCCCAGGGCTAGATTTATGCAGTGCTAACAGGAAAAATAGGCAAGAAATCTAGGGACTTGATAATCATGTATGTTTATTGGCATTGATTTAAACTTTTATTATTAAAATATCTTTTATGAATTCAATAATTTTATACGATTTTCTAATCTTCTTAATCCTCATATAAAAAACCCCACCACAACTTTTGTTGTAAATGCATATGCAACTACTATAGAGGAGCAGGGGGATACATGAAATGCAGAGAGAGGGCAGACTACTGATAAATGTGACCATCAATGTCAGCTAATCTAACCATCTATAGAATTGCTGTTCAGGAGAAGAACTTAAACTTATGAGTATCAATTGTTGGAAGTATTTTTACTTCAAGCTTTAGCATGCTCCTTTTGTAGTAGATATA
>NW_017306363.1:647574-723910 GCF_000935625.1 Nanorana parkeri
TATCTATATATATCTATATATATATATTTTCTCATTTCATTTAGCCAAACCTTTGTCATTGAACGTGCACTGTGCCAGCTGGCAAAACCTGCTGAATCAGGAAATTGAATTGTCACCTCTTGTGGTTTAGAGAACCATTGGATGGAGATGGGAGTAAGCTGTACCTCATCTGCCATCACATAGTTAGATCTGGCTACATATTTATATTAAAATGGAAAAGTAGATGTGGTAAAATAAACTCTGGACTATGGAAAATATTAATCTTGTGTACTTGCAATATTTTGGTAATAGAGTTTCTTTTATGATCCTTTCTGAAAATGTACAAAAACAAACCTCCAAGTGTGAGCAATAGGGATAATGACACAGAGCGAGGGATGCGACTGTGGAACGAAGGCTTGGCACACGAAAAGTCTCCTGGTGTCACATGATGAGCTGACCTGCCTTGGCTCTACACTGGAGGATAATATGCCCTGGCTAAAAGTGTGTAGGAGGATTTAGTAGCAAAAATAAGCAAGCTTTATTGATGGACTGTGTATTATGCCTACTTAAATGCCAGTCATTTAGGAATAAGAAAAACCACACAGTGCAGAGAAAAAGTATTACTGGGCAAACTTGGCCGGCTTTATTTATAACATGTCTATACCCAAAACGTTTTATTTAATTTTGTAAAGAGTGGGGAAGGATTAGTACTCCTGTCCAGTTCTACTGCCATCAGAGCTTCCGTTGGAGAGATTCCTTTATTTGCTGTCTGGCAAAAAGTTTGTCCATAGGGCAGAAAGTGGGGGAAATTCATCAAAAAGGAGATGTAAGGAAACACCTTGGCGGAACGCCTGCTCTTGTGCGTCCCAAACTGCACGTGCGGCAGCGAGGAAGTGCTGGCAACATCCTCAATTTTAAGGGTCTCCCCAAGGCAGTGGATGGCAAAGCCAGGGCCCGCTTCCTAGGTGGGCGCTGCGTCAAAGCGCGCTCCATGCGCGTCACAAACCCATAAATTGACAGAACCCCGGTCAGAAGCCCCCCCCTGGGACGAATCCCATAGGCGTGGAGGAGGACCACCCGCCGCAGCCGACCCACCGTAGCAGAGTCTGCATGCGCTCGTCGGTCACCCACGGGAGACTACAACGATCTACAGTCATCCAGCCTGTTGCCCTGGGGACACTTGCTAGAAGAAAAATCAAGTCAAACGGAAGAAAGGAAAAAAATTCTCCAGAGAAAATTTGTTAGCTCCTGGCACTAGGCAAAAAACTGGAGACTTGTCAGCAGGTGGGGGGTTTGACCACCGGCAGGGGCCACCCCTAGGCTGTAATTGGTCTTTAGTTTTGTGCCTAGCGTCCTTCTCCTGCAGGTGGCGATATTACCCTACCATTCAGGATCTACGATCTGTTGCCTGTGTCCTTCAATGAACGGGAGAGAAAAAACATTTTGGGTAGAGATGCACTTTAATATCCCAGTTGTTACTTCAAAGAAATACAACAATGTCTATACCATTGTCCAAATATATAACCTTTTCCAAGATCAGTTGAAAGTTTTATTTCAACTGATCTTGGAAAAGGTTATATATTTTGGACAATGGTATAGACAACAGATGGTATATTTCAGCAGCATATCCTATTTCATCATTTATTTATACTGCAAGGATTACAAAAGCCACTAGAAGAGCAGCAGCAATATCTACTGACCTCCTCTTTACTGCTGTATAGCGGTGATTCTTAACGGACACCTTATTTGAGGTGTAAGAATTATGTAATATTAAATTTCATATGAAGCATTTATATTTTAAATAAGACAAAAACCAACCTACATACCAAGTGCTGCAATCAGTCAGAAATCTACTTTTTACAGTATGACTATAATGCATTGCTGAAAGCTGAAATCCTATTTGTTACCATGGTTTAATGCACATAAATGCTCCTTGCATTAGCTTATTTAAATAAATGACAGTTTTGTGGGGGGGTTTTTATCCGGCACTATTTTGGCTGTTTAGACTGGGCTTCTCAATGCAGTTGAAAATACTCTGGACTTTAGCTATTATTTAACACGTGGCATACTTGTGAAACCTTAAGAGCTGGAGCTCATCCCATGCCTAAAAATACCTACCAAACATTGACATTCTCATTACTATTTTGTTTTGTACTCATGAACATGTTTGTTTACATATGTTGGTGCAATAAGCACCTTAGGACTCCCTCTTCACTCCCCCTCAAGTAAAGCTGGCAATACACTTATAGATGTCTTTTGTTTACAGTAGGATGAACAAAAAGAAATCTAGCAGATTCCTCCATCTACGCTAAACAGCACAGATGGCAGACTCTACCCTACCAGCCATCGTTTTCTGACAGCAGGCACCCAACGCTGTCACAATACCCGCAGCTGTTCAGCCAACAACAGTATCCTCCCCAGCTCCTTTGCAGTGTGATACTGGAAGTAAAGCTTTAAAGGAGAAGTGTAGGGGAAGTAAAATGTACTCTTCCAAATACTTTGAGTCAGCAGCTATCACACGCCAGTTCTAAAGTTCGAGAACTGAGTGATCACAAACATCTGATCACACAGCTCATGGTCTTCTCCCTGCAGAGAGCGGGGACCGTCAGTTACTGCTCCCCGTGGGGATTTCCCCTCCCCTTTCTGTTCCTCCAGAAATCATTGGAGGGAAAGACAGGGGATGTGGAGGGCACAGCTGGCTCTGGCACAGTCAAAATATAGCAGGCAATAGCCTATGTGCCGAGTTTGGGTCAAAGGAGTACATAAGTAAATGTACTCCTTTGACCCAAAAGAGTATTAAAACAAAAACAAACAAAAAAATTTTAGCTTTAGTTCTCAATTTTTTGGAATAAAAATATTTTACCGCAGGGCGCTTTTATCTCAATATGTCTGGGGCTGTAACAAAGAATTGTAAAACATACTGGTTTTTTGATGTGTACTCCATCAGGAAGGCAAACTCCTTCATAAATCGTTGACATAGGTGATTTTTCTCTGGTGATCCAGACATCATTGTAAGCCAAACAGGTTCGGATATTCTCGGCATGGTGTACAGATTACAGATTGTAGTCCTGTATATTGTATAAAACACAAATATTTCTTTAATCGTTTTAGTTGAAAACAAAAGAATAGCAAAGCAACAACATAATTCATCATATAAAATAATATAACCAATTAGCCACAATTAATTGTTACTAAATTAATTTTTCAGAACGTTTTAGTGAATTTCAGTGCTACCCTTTATTGGACAACTTATGGCCAACTTATCACTTTAACCCCTTCATGACTGAGGCCCTTTTTTCAATTTTTGCACCCATGTTATATTCCACATTTTAGGCCTGAAAATGACGTAAAACCCCCCAACATTATATATTTTCTGAATGCTAAGACCCTATAGAATAAAATGGTTGTAGTTGAAAATTTTTATGTTGCGCAATATTAGCGCAAAGAAGGGGTTAAAGCAACACTTTGGTGTGCAAAAAAAAAAAGCTGGCACAGAAAGTTTTATTTTTAGAAGAGAATCTTTAGGTCTCTTCTGCAATAAAAGCATCTTACCTGTTTACCAGCAACTTTGCTTCTGTCGTTACTAAATTTTTAAAGTAATGTCATCCCTAGCCGGCCAAGATGGCAAAAGATGCTGAAACTGGAAGAAGACCAAGCAAAACTATTAAGGCCGACGAGGGAGCTCATGGACATCACATTGCTGGAGGGGAGGCAAGTATTGGTCACTTTAAATTTCAAACGTTCTAGATTAGTCGATGGCCAAGAAAGTACCAAACTCTACTACAGCCATTTATAATATATGTGCCATTAATCCTAAAGTGACATTAAAGTCTAAAAATGTTTTCCCTCCCCCCAATGTTAGTGTAAGCACTTACCTTAAATGATATTTCTTAATCCGATCATCTTCTTCTTTCCTGTTGTTTGCAGCCTTCTCTCCAGCACTGCTGCAGGTCTCTGAACCAGCACCGACTCCTCTGTGCTTGCTCGCACTTCCTGTCCCACGGTGTCTGCATGCGGGTGCACGCTGTCCATAGACTTACCTTGTGTCTCTCCTCATCTCCTGGTCGAAAATCTTAACTGCGCATGCGCCCGTTCCAAGATCCTTTGCGGCCGCCCGAGATTTTTCAGATCGCGCGCGGTGAAGACACAGGTAAGTTTAAACCCGTTTTAAAGTTTTTGCATATATCTACTGCTTGCCAACAGTAGACATATGCAACAACACCTGAGGGTTTAATAACTCTTTAAACATTTCTTATGTATATTCTTTTAAAGTGAACTTGAATGGAAAAAAAAAAATCTAAGCTTGATGCCATAAAGTGCTAGCATTTATCTTTCTTGTACTAACCTACCGCCAGAATCTTTTGCCAGAGCAGCCTACAATTTTTATGCAAGTTACAAAATGTTCAAGTCGGTACTTACACAGGGCTGTTCCCCCTTATTGCTGCCATGTGACAGCATGAAGACCTGGCCAAGCAAGTACTGAGGGGAGAAGTGTCCCTGTGTGCCCTATACCCTGATGTACTGGGTTTTAGTGGGCTCTGGCAGCAGATCCAGACAGGAAAGACAACCCCTGGGGCCTTTATGGTGCCCAGTAAGAAGCATCAGGCTTACTTCAGGTTTCCCTTCTCAGTAAAACATTTATTTTATTACAATTTCAGATGCACTACAATCGTCAAAAAATTCCTGACATTTTAAAAAAGGGAAACTGTTAAAATCCTAAGTACAACCAAACATGTTGCTTTAACCTATTTTTCTTGGCAATGGAAAAACAGATATTTAATCTTATACCCGAGAATCTCAAAAACAGTCTGTGCCCATCCTCAACAACAACCCAATGATGGACAGAACAGCTGTGGCAGCAGAAAAGAGATTAATTCCAGCAAGTCACAAATGTTGGGCTTTTTGCTCCTAATTTACATGCACTCAGTTATGACATGATGAAAATGGGACATGGACAAAGAAACCAAAAAGGTTTGTTGAAACTGTTACCTTGCTTTTCATATAAAACGTTATTAATTTTCTCACATTATTATTCCATGTGTATATTGACTATTGCATTATTCTTTTTCCTCTAGGTTTTCAGTTGTATGCAAGTCAACACAGAGATCAAATGATATTGAAAGAGCAAATTAAACTGATATTGCTAATTATAATAATAAATGATTAACCAGCAAATTAGAGCTCCACAATGATAAGATGTTATCACTTGTAAATGACATGTTAAGTGTCTGAAAATGGAAAGAAAAAACAAACAGACTGGAAGAAGGCTGTGTGGATTGAAGAACATTTTTCCATGGCACACACATACTCTTTTGAGCACTTCCTGGTATCATTCCAAGAAAAAGGATATAGTAAGCACTGGCCAGGCATTCTTCGTATGTGCACTGGAAAATTACTCTTCTCAATTGATGGCACTGACATGAACTACAAATGATTTTACATTGTAACAATATAAAGAAATCTCTTATATGTGTATAGAATTATAATTTCCTTTGTAAAAGGTACTCAAATCTAACAAGAACTAGTACAATAGTGTTGGCTAATCGCAAGTAATTGCCATGCAGTACCCTGCACTAGAAAATAACACCCGAATGCTATAAGGAATAATATACTGGTCATTTTTTCTTGTTTAGACCACTCAATTCTCCATTCTAAACAGCACCAATAAGAAAATACCCCCTCCCCCACTATTGTATTCTGACAGCAGCAGGTGTGCCGCTGTCAGAAGACCCAAACAGTGAGTGCAGATGACTGGCTGACTTGACATTTTTATTATAACTTAATTGGGCAAGCTATAGGGGATCATACCAATCATTCATGACATTATGACCACTAAGAGGTGAAGTGAATACAATTGCTTATCTTGTTACAATAGCACCTGGAAGCGGGTGGGAAAGATTAGGCAGCTAGTGAACATTTTGTCCCTGAAGTTGATGTGTTGGAAGCAAAAAAACAGAGCGACTTTGACAAGGGCCAAATTGTGATGGCTAGGTGACTGGGTCAGAGCAACTCCAAAACTGCAACTATTGTGGGATGTTCCTGGTCTGCAGTTGTCAGGACCTAGCAAAAGTGGTCCAAGGAAAGAAGACCGGTAAACCGACGACAGGGTCAGGTGCGGCCAAGGCACACTGATGCACGTGGGGAGAAAAGGCTGGCCTGAAGTGTCTGGAAAAAAGTCTGATCCATGGGGAGGTCCCACCTTGCAGCTCACAGGACTTAAGGATATGCTACTAATGGCTCAATGCCAGCACAGCATGCCTTCAAAGGTCTAGTGGAGTCCATGCCTTGACAGGTAAGGGCTGTGTTGGAGGCAAAAGGAGGACATACTTAATATTAGGCGGGTGGTCATTACACTATGGCTAATCGGTGTATATTACATAGTCCGTGTGACTGCATTACTGCGCTGTATAGCACTTCTCACTGATATGACAAATGCATTAAAGAGGCCCTATGCTCAAAATATAATGTAACTCTGAGACTGAGATTCAGGAAGCTAGCCAATCAGCAGCTCTTCACCATTCTGCTGGAAACAATATGATCAGCGTTCTGGCGTTTGATCAAGAGACCTGTTCAGAAGGCAGACCAGCATAACACTTTCTGAAGGAAAACCAAGTATTTCAGCAATTCATTTATCATTTATTTGTGTAATACACCCAGATCAGCCCCAATCAGCACAACAAAGGAGCATTATACATTTATGAATATTTCCACTATAAAACAAAGGGAGACTGTAATAATGCAAAAGTGGACTGGACAACTTTTGAGGTTTAAAAATACTTTATTCCAGTAATGTAAGAAAAAAGTACTCTAATGGAAAATGTTAATTGTTATTTACAAAAGACATGCACAAACCACGAATACAAGAATGTATATAACTGGAGGGGAGAACCTGAAATGACAGCTGCAAGTTCTTGCTTAAAGAGATTGCTTCTATCTAAAACAAATCATCACCCTAGAAGTTGTTAAAATGTGTTTGCATGAAACAAATAGACTAAGTCTTGTGATACATTATTTACTATTCTGGTAACCCTGGCTGAATCTGCTGCTGATAGTGTTGCCTCCAAGACAGATCAGATTGCACTGGCTGCCGTCCAGCAGACATGTGACTGCAATAAAGGGAACCTTCCACAGCAGAAATTAGAGTATTAACGGCTCTCAGTCCAAGGGCACAACATAGGCACTCTGTTCACAGCTCGCATTCTATACACAAGTACCCCGGTTACACATAAACTAAGTCCTTATTTGAATTGTCATTTGAGAGTCGATTACCAGTCTACTGCTAAAATAAACTGGTTTTCTGAAGGAAATATCATACTGAACAACTCATCTGTGTAAAAAAACAGACACTTTATTAGAAATCTGTCAAAATGTCCCTAATATTTGCAAACCGGCCCGTTGCCTATTAGGGGTCTTTGGGGACATAGCATTAAACTAAGCTACTGAACGCCTCCCCATGCCTCCTTTTTTACAATGCAAAATAATTTGCACTCAGGAGAATTATGGGGTGAATGAGCCGCACTCGAGAAATAAATCTTCCATATGTTGTTCAATCCATGAGCATAAGTAACCTGTACACCAAAACACTTTACGGTTGTATGTCAGTGTACAGCTTACTTATACTCATGGATTGAACAGCATATGGAAAATTAATTTCTGGAGTGCGGCTCCTTTTTTTACACTTGGATTTAGTGCCTCTCAGGCTGTGGCGTGCCCTTGGAGCCGACACTCGACGAAAGCAGATGAGATCCCCGGATTGTGGAGGTGGATGTGAGCGGTGTATATGTTTTGTGTGATCGCATGGAGTGAGTGAATTACAGCCAACGTGTGACACTGAAGCCGTCACACATCAGGTCTATTGATTGGGAACTGGGCAATAACTTACCACTGAACGCTCAGTTCCCGATCATATCAGATCAGTCATCGCTACCCGCAGGGATTCCCCCCTCCATTCCTCTAGTGCTGCCTAAAGAAGCTGAGCGAGCTGTCAGCATAAAGTGGGCAATAGCTCCCTTTATGCCGTGTTTTGGGTCATAGGAGGACATTAGTCTAAGTCCTCCTGTGACCCTAAAGAGAACTATGGCAAAAAAAAAAAAGGTTGGGCCATAGTTCCCTTGTAACCTTAAAGTGAACCTTTACTTTAATATTGTACGTTTATGCAAATGTAAAGCCTAACCGAATGACAGATACTTTGCTGATGCACTGTATTTTCATCTTTTTCCAATTTTTGTTGCATCCCAGTGCTGTTCATCGACTGCGGCCTCTTTGCAGCCATATCCTACCTATATAAACTCCAGCGATGGTGGATGGCATTTCTTAGGTTTACTGATGAAGACAACAGTGGACCCTGCATTCAAACAGGTTGAAACAGCCACTTGTAGTCTCCATTGAAAGCCTATGTGAAAAGCAAAATTGGGCAGGGTGTTACCGTATAAGAGGAAGTTTCTAAACAAGGACCTTCTTGGCAGTATTAGCAGGCATTGTTCTAATAAAATCTGAAGATTTATGAACACTGAATTACTTTTTATGTTATAAGAACATATTATTTTAATAATAGGGTTTACATACACTTGAAGTAAACAGTGATGTCTCCCTTAGTAACTAGACAGAAGCTATCATTTTCTTGCATTAGAAAATGAAAGTCACAAATATTTGACTGATATAAACTAGTTTCTTCATTGTCTCCAGATTGATAAACCAGCCCTAATTATGTTAATACAAGATGGAATACTGCTTTACTATTTCGACTGAGTGCATTTGAGGTTACTGGCCGATTGAAGATGCCCAAATATTTTGTAGTTAGCGCATTCATACACCTCGTGAGTGTCCGACTTCAGTTCCTGATAAACAACATGTGGTGCAATCTGTGCCAAGGTAAGAAGAAGAATTCCGGGCATCCGCCTATCTCCTTTTAAGGGAATTTCTGGTTGTATAGATCAGAGGCCAAGTGTCCTTGACCTTAGTGAACACAGCCGGCCAAAACTCAGACCGCCTGAGAAGAGGCTTCTGCCACTGATCACAAATGAAACTAGTTTAAATTTAGGGGTAGATTATGGGAAACAGGACTCCAAGCCGGGCACTTGCCAACACCAACTGTAAACTTAAGAGGAGGAATTTGTACACCTGCTACACATATGTTGTATTTAGTCATACTTAAGGAGAGACCTTCAAATACAACTCTTCAGATATAGGCACTTTAGATTTTCTACATTTTAAATAAAATACAGCTAGATGATGTTTACCATAAAGGAAAACATCCAGCAAAAAATATATTTGTACGGGTGTTCTCTGCAGTTTATATGGATATAGGTTATTTTAAAGTTTGTCTGCAGTTTCCGATTTTTTTTTATTTATTACCGGTATATTTGTTTAGAGATTCAACTAGTTAAAAGACAGAACCATATGCACATAATATCCCCAACTTCACAGACAAAGTACATGTCCCAGCATAGTAACAAAGCAGATAGAACTCCCCCCTAAAGACAGAAAAGGGACTTGGCACTCCCCCCTAAAGACAGAAAAGGGACTTGGCACAGAGGGCTTAGCAGGGGTCTGGTGCTGGAGGTGGCCGTGGCTGCCCCATATAAATAGAGATAGAAAAGCAGAAATAGAGACAGTAAGCTGTAGCTCGCGGTATACTGAGCTTAGGGTGACGGGAGGACGCTAGTTTGTGTCCTCCCGTTATCCTTAGGAGAACTATGGGGAAAAGCCTTAACCCCATAGTTCTCCTTTAACTCTTTTGTAGTCTCAATGACTAAGTAATATGCTTGTAACTGAAACATACAATGAGATCAGGAAACCTCATAAACCTAACTTATTTATATGGTTTGCTTCTGTGAGCTTTGCAGAAATATTGCCTTCAGGGAAATGCTTCACTATCACATCCCAAAAAATGTGACCAGGGGGGGCGTGGCTTACGCATGGCCATGGACGGACGCGTGTAGAGAGAGCTCCGGCTGTGCACCCGGGAATAATCGCCAGGAACTCTACATCTCGCCCCGTACACCTCCGCCATGGGCAGGTCGGGCAAGAAGGGAGGTCGGCAGCCTGCCAGGCCCTCTTCGTCAGCTGTCGGACCGAAGATCGGGGCCTTCTTCAAGAACTCGGGCCTACTCGCGACCCAGTCGCCGTCAGACCGTGCGGTGCGGGAAACGTGGCGGGCTCAGAGGCCTCCTCGCCGGCTCAGCCTACCTATCAGAGGGACTCGGATTCCTCTGTGCCGGAGGAGGACGGCGCTTCCCTCAGGAGGTGATGAGATGTTTCAGCGCTACTTCGCGCTCCTGCCCACGAAGATCGAACTGGAGGGCCTGTTCTCCCGCCTGGAGGCCTCACACAGCCGCGACATGTCGGAACTCAGGGAGGGCCTGGCTGGCTTTGGCCAAAGGCTGGAAGCTGTTGAGACGCAGGCTGCAGCTGTCTCCCAATCCGTCCTCCAGCTGCAAGATGAGGTGAGCAAACACCATCTACTCATCCAGCACTTAAGCCTGCAGATGGATGACCAGGAAGACAGACATCGCCGCAATAACATTAGGCTGCGCGGCATCCCTGAGGCCACAGGCCCGGCGGACCTTAAAGCTACAGTGCTGGGCGTCTTCAATATGATATTGGGCAACCCCCCTACCCACGCCATTGAATTGGATCGGGTGCATAGAGTGCCAGGGTTTCGTAATCCCTCCCAACAGCAGCCTAGGGATGTCCTGTGCAGAGTGCACTTTTTCCAGCAAAAGGAGGCCATTCTGCTGAAGGCCCGCGAAAAAGGTCCGCTGGACTTTGATGGGGCTCAGATCACGCTCTTTCCGGACCTGTCCCGCAACACGCTGACGAGACGCAGAGCTCTCCGGCCGATTTATAATGGCACCAGACAGGGCTGCCCCCTTTCCCCCTTGCTCTATATCTTGGTGATGGAACACTTAGCCAATGCAATCAGGGGCAACGACTCCGTCCGGGGACTTCAGATAGGTGACCAGGTACATAAACTTGGTCTCTATACGGACGACTTGCTCCTGTACCTTTCGAACCCTATCGTGGGCGTTCCCTCTCTGATGGAGGAATTCAAGCTTTTTGGTCGCCTGTCTAACTATACGGTGAACTTGCAGAAATGTGAACTATTCAATGTTTCTCTGCCACGAGCTGAGGCGGATTGTGTGAATGGCTCCTTTCCCTTCACGCTGAAATCGGACTATATGACTTACTTGGGCGTCCGCATTCCGGCGGACCTAGCGGAACTCTATTCCTTAAACTTGTGGTGTTATCTGTCCATTGTTCTGTTTGTGTTGCAAGGCAGCTCTGACTGGGGAATGGCCCATGATGCGTAGGGCACCAGAATCTTGCAGGGCTTCCCTTGATCATCTTAATGTTGGAGACTCGAGTCTGACTCAACAGTGTTGTCCTCCTTAAAGGGAAGAGCTTAAGCAGTCCGGAACCCCTACACGGGGACAAGACCTTGAGCGGAGGTACGGCTTATGTCTGGGCACATTGTCATATACGTTTGAGGTATTTGTTATTGTCTTCAGCTCTGCACTATTACTAAGATTGCTCATCGGATGCTGCCTTTGCATGTTGTTCACTCTGTATGCTGTTTATTTTGGTATTTGTGAAAATTTAATAAACACTATTTCTGCAAAAAAAAAAAAAAATGTGACCAGAACTGCAAATCTATGCATCTCATGACTTAGCCAAGTGCTGATTTTTATGCCTTTGAGACAAAAACATGCTGTGGAAACAAATAGGAACCAAAAGGCGGGTTAGCTTTCTTCCCTCACAGACTGTCAAACTAGCGCTTCTAGTGCTAAACGTTAATTCAAATCACGAAAATAGCATTTATGCTTTAGATGTAAATGTGATTTCAAATGTTTCCTTTACTTTAAATCTGCAGCTATTTATCAAATAACACCTAGTGATCCTAGCATAGAAGTCCTTGTTAGGACCTTCCTGTTATGAGGTGACAACGTTTGGACCCTCTCTCCCCATTATGCTTCTGTATTGTCACCCTGTCACATGAGCTTTTCACAAGGACTACAAGTGGCCCGTTCAATACACATGACACTATCATGGTCTGCTGTCGTCGCCCGCTCTGAGAAATTCCATGCAACCATAGCTGGAGATCAGCTAATTTGAGATGCACGAAGAGTAAAAAAGAAAAAAGAAAAAAAAAAAAAAAGCTAAGTGTATTTCATTCAGTTAGCGTTTACATTTATTTTAAATACTGTACAGCAAAACCACGATTCCCACTTTCTCCTCCAGGCACACATTTTCTACATACATACAGGAATATTTATTACTATTTGCCTATTATTCCCAACAAATGTCAGACATACATTTGCAGTCCCCAAAGGGTAAAAAAACATTTATTTTAAAAAGGTGTTGCCCCAGTCTCCATATTCTTGAGCACTAGCAGGGAATGCCAAAGACTTCTAGCCGACAGTTCTCAAGGAAGACTGGGACCAGTCAGTATAAAATATTGCTGGAGGGGTCTGGTCATACTCCCTCATCTGCCTTAATAGGTAGAACAAAACATGCTTAGGAGATTTTAGAGTGCTTATTTACTAGGGATGCACCAATACCACTTTAAGACCGAGTACGAGTACCGATACAAGTACTAGCAGATACCAATTACTGATACTTTTTCTTAAAGGGACGGGTCACAATTTTTCTAAAGCAATACAAACTAATGCTTTAAGGTCACTTTCTTAATATTATGAATCATGAGATGACGAGGGAGCATGATGCCGGCCAATCAGAATGCCGGGCGCTGCATCATTACACGGATTTGCTAGCTTCCTGACCAATCGGGAAGCCGGGCAGGGCGTCATTGCACGCTATCCGGCTTCCACAAGTGACGAGAGAGCATGGAGCCGTTTCTTGGCCAATCAGGAAACTGGGCAGCGTGTAATGATGCGCTGCCCGGCTTCCTGATACAGGAAGTACTCGTGCTAGGTATCGGAGCATTTGGGCGAGTACTAGTACTCACCCAAATACTTGGTATCGGCACCGATACTAGTATCGGTGCATCCCTATTATTTACACATCACTCCTAAAAACATTCAGGTAATAGATCGTGCCTTAACCACGCTCCCAAGTCTAAAGTCAGATTTCAACAGAACAGTTGACACAAATGAAGGCAGATACCTCAAAATTGACATTTTAAGATGCATAGCGGTATACATACAATTAAACCTATTTTTCACAATGATTTTACTCTGTCATTCTGCACCACTATAAAAGTCTAGGTGTCCTTTTCACTCTTTCTACTGCAACATCTATTAATAAAACATTCCAGGCTCAGATGTAACGAACATATAAAACACTAGAAGATGCTGTGGAAAAGCAGATATTTGTTGGCACTGATCAGAAACCTCAATAATGTCAGGAGGGTTTACACCAAAGTCAATGCAGTCTGAGGGCATATTCACACCAGTTCTGTCGGGATACGTTTTTCAACAGAAGGGCACCGAAAAATGAATGAGGCTAGTTCACACCACTGCATTTAGGTGTGCTAAAAAAAGTACAAGATGCACTATTTTTTTTCTGCACTACGTAACGCAACGGATCCAGTGTGAACTAGCCTCATTCACACCTATTCGTTTTTCCGTGCCCTTCTGTTAGCATCTGTTGAAAATGGATCACAATGATTGGCTGGCGTCATGCTCCCTCGTCATCTCATGAATCATAATATTAAGAAAGTGACCTTAAAGCATTAGTTTGTATTGCTTTAGAAAAAATGTGACCCGTCCCTTTAAGAAAAAGTATCACTGGAAGGAAATTGGAAGGTACACTTGTAAGTCAACGGACTTGCAATTTCTTTCTGATTTTGGTGTCTCTGGAATAGACCCTTACAGAACACAAACATAAGGAAGTGACAATGTAATCACCAAGAGTCTCTTTTTTTCTAAATATCACAGACTAAGATTAAATTATGTACATCCATTTCTTAAAAACAAATAGGATCGCTGAAGTACCCTGTCAAGGCACTCCATTATTGTATAGGAGATAGAAGAAAGACACTAAGTAATGACTAATGCAATATCTGTGCCAATTCTTTGTTCACACATCTGGATTACTGATCTCAGGTATTTCCACTCATAGAACTAAATCTGTGCTTCTAAGTCACAGTTGCAACCCTCAGAGGTGACGTGGATCCTTATGATTGAGAATACACAAGAAAAAACAAAACTGCATCATTCTGATGCAAACAAGCACCTACCGAAACTCATTCAAGGCTTCCACAATCTTATTGTATGCTAAGCTTCTCTGGCTGGCATCTGCGGATCTGCGGCTCATTTTCATTGCCTTTAAGGAAAAATGAATCAATTATTTTTGAAAACTGGAATACACAAATTCATACATGTGGAATAAGCACTAATTCATAAGGAATAGGGCTAGATTTCAGTTATAAGCCCAACAGGCCAGTGTCTTCTAAAAGCCTGTTTCAAAAGTACCCTTTTAGTCTTTGAGATTTTTCCCCTTGCTTATTGTCCTGGTAGAAGGAGTCACTTGGACGGGAAGTGAAGGAGGAGCTCAGTCCATGAGGCCAAATTACAAACCCAGGCCTGGCTAGTGTTGGCATGTTAAATATTACTAAATGCAACAAAATATTTTCATTTGATGAACGCTGATATTATTATACTTGGAAACAAGAAAGCATGAGGTCTCTAGACATTTCATAATTTCTCTAACAATGTGGCCTTAATACAGTTTATTTTAGGAACAGCTTCCAAAAAGTGCCCGTATTCCATATCAGCATACTAAAGTACTGGTCCTTTAATAAATACTAGTCAGAATAGAAATGAATTACCAAACTCTGGGTTTCTTGTTCATAGGTATTTTGTGATGACAAGTTTTAGAAGACTTTCCTTTTTTAAATGTCATCCCATACATACAAAGGCAAGGTTTAAATGGTACCTGCTCTATGGCACTCTTCAACTTGTTCATGTGACTCTCAAAGAGAGGAAAGTGAGAAAAGAAGAACTCATGGAATTTTCCATTTTCCTCCTCATCAGCTGACAAAGAGAAAATTACGCCTATGGCAATCTTCTTTTTTCGCGCAACGCCCAAGTTTGGCCCACAGCTTTCATCTGACATGTTAAAGCTTTCCTCTACTGACCTGTAAAGAGGAACATTTTAGATTTATGCCTATAACCATTTGCATAAATAAAAAGTGAGCACTATACATAAACATTTTACATCTAGGAAACTATTCAAAACAGATCTGTTTTATGTATAGTATAATAGGGATCCAGTGATGAAGGGCTTGGTTTTCAACTTATGCAAAACAAATTTACTCACCTCTTACAAAAAATGAAGAGGCTGATGTATAATGCGTTCACACAACATTAAGCTGTGCGAACAACATTCGCAGCGCTTTGCTGGCACTAGATGAAGCCAAGTAGCATAGGAATTTACTATTCTCCTTGGCTCCATCTAGTGCCAGAAATGCAGTGCAAACTTGCTATAAAATCAGCCCATAAATTGTTTTCTGCATGTGCTTAAACTGGAATGTCCAGGGGGCACTTTTCTGAAAAGTGATACATGTCTTACAGATGCAGGCACCTAACAGCTATGTCATAATATCTATACTAAGGAGAAGAAAAAAAAAGTGGCTGCCTTTGCTGACCTTCTCAAGATGTCATGAACCTGACAGTCTGTAACTTTAAAACTATGACTCACGGATTAAGAACAAGTATATAGTAAGTGAAGTCAGAACTCTTAGCCAGCATACTTGTTACAAGCCAATAATGAAAAAGTATTGAAGAAGCTGGATGATCATGACCATCAGGAACGATCATTTTCATAGAAACAGGTCAGCAAAGGCAGCCTACCTAACTATCTCAGTACATGCTTGTTTCAAGAGAAGTATAGACACCTTCTAAGGGAAGACAGTGTGCTTAATACAGGAAGCAGTGCATTTTTGTTTTTTACCATCGAGGAAATACGCCATTTTCCAAGCTTGTAGTTTGGCTACGACGCCAGCGTCGCTGGTAGCTGCTGGCACAGCTGCTGTTAAGTGATGAACTTGGAGAAGGGAAAGGGGTGATCAGAAGACTGCTGAGAGACGCTGTGGATAGTGAAAATGCATTCCGATCATTTTAATGCTAAAAAAATGCATTGAATTATACATGAAAAACAGGATACAAAAAAAAAGGCTCACCAGATCTTGCTATTCCACTGTCTCGGTCATCATTAAACCCCCGGCCTGGCATGTCCATTGGATTGCTATGTACTGGAAAAAAAACTAAACAGGTAAGTCATATAAAACCAATGCAAGCACTAGGGAGATAATCTGTCAGCCCTCTAATTTACCTTAAGTAACTAAAGTGAACTAAAATTGAAGATAATGTCTAGTGAGAGATTTTGGTAACCAAGTGTAGCAGTCATGCAAACCCATCACCAAAAGCCACAGCTCAGCTGAACAAGACTATACCTTACATCAGTCCAAATAAATAGTGGTATATATTAAATCGCACTAGTTCCAAGGAATTATATTGGAATATGTTATCACCAAAATTTCAGTGTAATGTTTTTTATGCCACGTTTGTGATTTTGGTATGATAAAATTGCGATCCAATTGTTTTTGTACATGTACGACATTGTAATAGTTAACATTACTACATTATGTAATCGTGTATGTACAGGCCAAAACAATTCACCAAAAACTGTTCGAGCAACAACCACAGTCACCGAATATTACACATATAAATATAAGCATTTCCGCTTGTTCATTTTCCATTTACAGAAACTTGAAGGTGACAGTGAAAAGGCTTTATAATGGAAAAAGTAATTCTAATTATCTTTGAACTATAATGTTACCATATACTCTATCTTATCAGTATTGAATGAGTTAAGAATTATCATTCACTATATATTCTTTATAACTGTAGATATTATGTAGATCTGAAAACGCAGCAATTTTACAAAAATGACAACTTTGTGGAAAGGCAGCTAGTCAATTTATAGGCTTAATTCTGTTCAGCCGGCTTTTACACACCTGGATTGACAGGTCATGTGCTTGTGAAGGAATCCAGAAATCGCAACTTTGAAAATGGACAGAGGCATGCAAAGGTATGTTGAAAAGTGAGTCAGCTGTGGAAATAAGGTCTTCCCTTTCCTCTTACCCACAATGTATTCTTTGCAACCTTAAAGCGGTTGTAAACTGAACTTCTATTTTCTGATATGTTTGGCAGTATGCTTTACTGTTTTCTAAACCAACTCTCATTTTTTTTTACTTGGAGATCCTGTCAGTACCAGCACTTCCTAAAGCAGACAGCCCAACAGCCAAGCGAAGGATTGAGCAGGGCAGGCTGATGACACTTCTTGTAATAACAAAGCAGAGGCTTAGCGAAGTCAATCTGCAACAGGAAATGCCATTACTGGCAGGATCTCCAGGTAAGAAACTCTGCAACAGATCTACAACAATTATTTGCTTAAACAGAACCTGTCACCAACTTTAAAAAGAATCCAGGTAAAAGCACAGAAAAATTAATCTTAAAGTGCTTACTGCCAGCATTTTCCCTTCACTAAATTATTTTTTTTTAACTTGCAATGAGTCTCTGACCTTGCAAGAAAAATGACTAGTCAAAGACAGCGCCCTCCCTCCTTGCATATCTTAGGCCTCTCCGCTTTTGAAAGGAATTCTTTCTGTACTGACCCTGCATTACTGCCTGTTCCCTTACCTCCCTACATAAACTTAAGCAGGAGTGAAGGGGAATACTATATAGTGCCACTTGTGACAGTCCTGAGTCTGTTGGGGCTGGTGACATCACATCCAAGATGGCGGCACTCAGCAACAGTTCTAGGGCTTTTGGGTGTCTACCAAATGGAGGCTTTTACAGGTAAATTAAATGCATGAAATTCATTACATGAACATATAATCCTATGAGAACATTTTTTTTGAATGAATTTTTTAGCGACAAGGCCTCTTTAGAAAACAGACTGAAAAATAGATTTAAAGTTTACATACACTTAAAGTTTTTTTTTTTTGTTTTTTTTTAGTAGGAGTCATCATCTACAAAAATGTTCAGAATTTGGGATCAAAGGATGAACAATTTAAGACTGCAGTACTTTGACTGGTACACGTGAAACCGCTCTTAAACTATGTCTGCTAACAAATGGCAAAACACATCATAAACCTCCATATATACATATTTAAATCTCCATGTGATAGGATATTTTGGAGACAGCAGTGTGGGAAAAACAGGAACAGGCGCAAAATGAAATTGTTGTCCTTACTGACCAACCAGGGGTTCACAGTCATTTGCAAGCATGTGACAGAAAAATTACAGCTACAATATTATTTCCAACCCAAATACTCTTGCCTTCACTTCTAAATTCACATTTGGAACCCTAAACTTGAACAGCTACGGCTGACTATAAGAACTTCATCTAGTAGCGCTGGTGCTATACTGGCAGTTTCATTATTTTAGAACCGTATGTCTCTCACCCATATAGGTACGTATTATCTACAACACAAGAGATCCAAGTCACCTAAACTATGCTAACAGACTTTTTTTGTTTTAATCCTTATTTCCACAGTGGAGGCCAAAATGAGAGCATGCAATGGGACACAGGAGCTACACTGCACCTCACACAGCACACCTGCAAAGAAAGAAGCACTCCGGATGAGGCGGAGAGGGCCCTGCTCAGAGAACGCCCGCCTGGGGCTGCAGAGCTGAGACAGACCTAAATGTTCAAATGCAGAATACATACGGAAGAGAATACAATTAACAAGGAAATATAACAGCATGGGGAATAAATTAAAAAGGTACAGGGGAAAAACATAGATTATGGGCAGTCATTCAGATTACAGTGGAACTCCAGGCAACCTGCTAAATACATAGTTGTAATACATAAACGGCTTTGCAGCTTTTTGCGTCACATGCCTGTTCATTGGACTGTGAATCAGTAGTGTGATAGCAGGACGGTGCACAGAAGAAACAAGAAATAGTGGTGTCACCTGCCTGGTTATGTAGAGTGGCAGGGGTATGTGGACCACAAGACTGGCTGAACAATTTCAAGACCAGACAAGATAAAACTGTATTTGAACTCTATAATTTAGCAGTTTGCCCAAAGATCTGCTTTACCATGCAAGTGAGCACATACTTTACTGCTACATAAAACACAGAGGAGCTAATTTATGAAAATTGGGGTAGGGAAAATAAAGCTGCAACCCAAAGCAGCCACATTCCTTCTTTCCCATTGTCACTACGGATGAAAGCTGAAACTTGAATTTTTGCTAAGAGCAATAGCTTTATTGTCCTTTGCACTCGTTTTCGTAAATCAAAGAAAATGTGGAAGCAGGAAGATTATAAAAGTAGACATTCACAAAGCTTTAATAAAAGCATAAGGGTCTTTATTTTCACCCATGTGACTGATATTTGTTTTGTTTTTTTTAAAATGAGGGTCTTTATCCTGGTGTGTTAGCTTGGTGAATTAAGCTCAATGCTCCATATTCTGCAAAATGACAGGTCAGCTTTAAAGCGACACTAAACTCAGGAGTTAACAACGCATTCAACTACCTTAACTACTAACAAAAATATAGCTTGTGTATCACTCGGGTGTAGATCTTCAAATCATCTCTGAATTGGTGCCGACACTGTCGTGCCTTCTGGAGGGTGGCTACTTTTATTGGCCATGGTCCCTGTGTGTGTTGTAAAGTAGCCACCGTTCCAAGCTCACTCACATGATAGACTTCAATACAAATTAGTAAACTATACCCGAGATTGTAGTCCATCCTGGGAGCAAGCTTGAAGTGTTGACTACGTTACAGCACACACAGGGACCATGGGGAACAAAAGTAGCCACCATCCAGAAGGCAGGACAGTGTCAGCATGAATTCAGAGATGATTCAGGGATCTACAGCCGAGTGTTACACAAATGAGATACATTTTGGTTAATAGCTAGTGAACTTGAATGCAGTTTTAAAATTTAGCACCTGAGTTTAGTGTTACTTTAAATAATTAAAAAATGTGACATGGGCAAAATACACAGTCTGGATGCACTTTCAAGTTGGAAGGATCTTGTTAGGTAAATATGCTCACATTTGTGGATTCAGTATGTGGGTGCTACTATTTCCTAGAGGAGTGTAAGCTAAACTCCAGGCATATATTTAGCAAACACCATTTAATGTAGTTATGTATTCAATAAAAAATTATTTTATTATTTTTTTACATACAACTAGTGTAGTAACACTAAGGGCTTATTCACACCAGCAGCGAACGTAGGCCCAGTACAGTGCTGATGTGCTCGATCGAGACATTGCACTTTTTTTTTTATGCGGTGGTATGAACTGTTCACACCTGTGACAAGGCAAACTGCAACAACTTGGACATCACTTTGATGTATACATAATAAGCGTTATAATGACAAGCACTATGCAAAGCAATACATTAAGTGCTCCTTCACACCAGATGTATTCAGGCTGCTCTGGGCATTTTTTCCAGTGCAGCCTGAACACATCGTGTGTGAACGGGCCCTTAAAGGAGAACTATGAGATGAGTGATTTCCACTCACCTCATAGTTCTAGCCGACCTGTGACAATGAGACTGTCACAGGTCGGCTCAGTAGATCGGGAGGTGAGCGAACAGATACCGGCGTTCGCTCACCTCTCGTTCCTGTCACGGCTCTCTGCTGTCACTCACGAAGCTGGGCGGATCTCGACATCGATGTCGGGATCCGCTCCGGCGTCTCAGTATACCGCGAGCTGTAGCTCGCGGTATACTGAGCCTAGGGTGACGGGAGGACGCTAGTTTGTGTCCTCCCGTTACCCTAAGGAGAACTATGGGGAAAAGCCCTGACCTCATAGTTCTTCTTTAATGCTTTGCACAGTGCTTGTCAGTATAATGCTTATTATGTATACAAGACTGTGCTGTCCAAGTCCAACCTGTAGGCTGACTGAGAAGTGACCAACAATGCAGATGGGCGAGTATCATTACCATGAATTCGGGGGGAAGCTGAACATGCACATAGAGATTGCTGGTAGGACATATACCGTAAATGGCCTATTTTATTGATTTTGAGGTGAAGATTTTTGATTAAGAGTTCTACTTTAACAAATCCTGAAAGATGCTTCAACCGAGTTCTGCTTTCCCAATGTTGACTGTAAAATTGAATGAAAAGAAAGCACCCTTTTGATACTTAGCACCTTTACCAATTCAAAATTATTTTGAATGTTTGTGTAACACAAGCAAAAGTTCCTGGAGGTACAAAACATATCACTATTACAGTGTGACAATAATAAACATTGTGCTCACTCACATGATTTTAATAATTTGCAAAGAGCTAATCAAGTAGTAACCAATAGCAATCCGATATAACGTTTATCCATAGAATCAGACTATTGAAAAACATGACTAATGGTTGCCACAGGATACTGCACTCTGCACATTATTCTTTGTCTTAAATAAGACAACTACTAGTAATCTGCTGAATTGAATGACCAACCCGGATAGAATTAAGTGCATCCATATGCTTTCAAAAAGCTTTATTTATGCAACGGTACACACATCAATAAATGTGTGTTGAATCAGTAACTTGAAATCAGAGAGAGATGAAAGCAAAACAGAGATGCATATTGAATTTACAAGGATGTAATATACACAGTAAACAAATATAACTTACATTATAGCAAACAATATGTTTTCCCAGTGATAATTATTATGCTTTCTAAAGGCTTATCCTGCGTTTGTGAAAATAAGCTATATTTCTTTTAAAACCTAGCAAACAGAGTGCTCTAGAAAGTATTCCATGTATAATAAGGCTACATAAATACAAACTGTAAAAGAGGGCACACTTTGGAAGTAAACAGAAAGGGTAGCAGACTTGAAGCATATATCAAGGGGGAAACCATTATAAATGGTTTGACATGTTTTGTTTTACTATATGTATACAACCTTTGTCATATTTGTAAAACAATGGGTTCCCAAAGCACTGTGTGTTTGCTAAAGAGTCAGGACAGCAGAAATAGCTCTTTTCAGACACAGTTGTCTCTTATTGAATGTTTGTACTGATAAGTCCAGGGTGTACAACCTGTGGGTCGAAGGAAAAATTTGTGGCACTGGTAGGAGACTCTTCCCATTTTTGCATATTACTATAGGAACTATTAACTGCTGTTATTGTGGTAAGTGTTCTCCCTGGAAATGTTTTAAGCTGGGTGGGATAAGAGAATAGCTGGGTGGTCGATCTTGCCAATAACGCTTCCTGTCCTCACTCACATTACTGTATCTATAGAGAAGCAGCTTTGTTGCCCAAAGGACAGAAAATGTGTTCAGACTACAGGACACCTCCCTTCTCTTGTTCATAACAAAAAGAGTGTTCTGTGGTCCACACAGAGAACTGAAAAAAATGCTGATACAGATAGGCTTGCAGCAGAAGCAGAGAGCACAGGAAGTTTGGAATCTGCTAGCTAAATTTACCAACAAACTACTATAACAGAATAGGATTTCAGATCTTTTCAAAAGGTTTGTGTTCTCTGCAGGGAAAAGGAGAAAGCCAGTATGCACAGCCTCTTAATATATAGAGATACAGAGAGCAAATATATATAGATATCTATATATATCTATCTATCTATCTATATAGATAGATAGACATATATATAAACATATACACCTTTTCCTCAATAAAGATTGTGCATAGGACGAAAACACAATCACCAAAACATTAGAGCTATTTTCTAACAAAATATACATTAGTCCAAGAAAATTGTGCTGCTGCAACCAGTCATGTTTGCTCTGTTTCTATTTGGGTCTAAAAACTTTTTTTTTTTTAATTCTAAAATCTGAATGGTTGGCATGGGCAGGACCATCACGGTCATTTGAACCAGTGTGAATTTAAAAAAAAATTAAATTGCCACCAATGAAAATACATCCAGCTTTGGCAACATGAGCTACTGCAATACCACAGTCATCCAGTAGGGAGATCTGTGTGGCAGACTCCTTCTGGAAGGGGACCATATGTGGAAGACCCTCTCTCAATTCAACAGCTTTCCCACTCAACTACCACATTTAGAAAAAAATAAAGTAGACATGACTTGTCCAAATATGGACCGTTCCTTTAATGTAGGCCTGCCATGCAAAAACACAGGAGCTGCCAATGATGACCCACTTCTTATGAGGCTCCTTGGCTCTTGTCCTTTAAAACTTTTCTGATTTAGTTACCTGGAACAAGTATGTAAATCAGGAAAAAGTCTAATAAAAGTCAGGTGTCTTTATGTGCATATATTTGTCCCAGTTCAAGACCATCAGAATGGCAGCCAAGCAACTAGTATTTTAGGTTAACAATGACAACTAGCATGGTTCTCTCATAACAAGTCAGTATGAAGTGTTTGACTTTAACTCACAAGTATGTAAACATGAACATTAGATAACATTTATCTACATATTATTACCTATGTTTCCAAGGAGACCATTCATAATGCTGCCGTTCTCAGCTTTTACTGTGTTGTTGTCATGGCTTATGTACTCAAGGCTGTCTTGTAATCTGTAGTTAAAAACACATGAAACATTTTTTTAAATACTTTCAAGGTGACACCCACAGACGTGTCCACAGTGCTGGCTTTTGAGGTTAAAAACAGTCATCTTGCCTGCTGATATGCTGAAGAGGCATGTTTGATCCCGCAACTTCACTGAGCTACGTTCTGTACACTTTCACATCACACTTACCTTTAATGGTTTATATAAAGGCAAAAAATTATGTACAGAGAGTAGTTTTTTGTAACAGCCAATCAATAAACATTCTGCAATGTTCTGAGTGCTCAAAAGTGATGAATGCTTAAATATGATTGGTTGCTCTGGGTTTCCTGCAAACTACTACTACGTGTTAAATACACCTGACAACCTGAAAAATGACCATAGATACTGTGGCATACTACCTGTTTTGCTTTCTCTTAACAGACAAAAGCAGGGAAAAGTCTGATAGTAAAATTGCTGTGGAGATGAAAGCTTGAATCTGTGCCAGTGATACCACACTGGCCTTCACAATAGATAATGACATAATGCAGCAGCTGTTCTGCTCAAACCGAACAGTCCAGCAGAGCTAAACTCCTACAATTTTGTTCACAACGTATATAGAATTACTATGGCTTCTATTAACCAAGATGCTCCAAGCTGGCCTGTGAAAGAAAAAACAAACTCACGTGTTAAGGCTTCCATAGATGCTGCTGCCAGTCCGGGCAGTGAACACTTTGCTCAGCATCAGCTGAGGAGGTGAGCTAAACAAAAGACAATGGACATTAAACTGGCTGTTCAAAATGTTTTAACATACTGGAGCAATAATAAACTGGACGGATCGTTTTCTTCTAAAGTACCGGCAATTAAAGTAGCGTACAGAATATAAATATATATTCATTTTTTCCACAAAGAAGTGAGCATAATGGCTTTATATACATGAACTATGGATGCTAGTTTACTTATTATGGTAGATGTAGAGACAGGCCAAGGCTTTCACACTCCTAATCCACCTAATTTGTGTTACACAGAGGAAGTGTAACATGAATGAGCATTGTGCCATCACTGCAAGGAACGTTAACCTGTACTACCATCTTACACCTTGGAATCACCAATAGAGTGATTAAAGCCACAAATCTCCACTACCTATTTCACATCACCCAAAAAAAATAATAAATCAGTATAACACAGTAGGAAAGGTAAACAAACATCTTTGAGTCAGGTTTTACAAACCAAACATTTAAGAGAGATGCATAAAGCCAATACTTTTTATTGACTTTAATTCTCTTTTGGGTCACAGGAACCCATTCACTATTGTACTGCTGTGATCCAAAGTCAGCATATAACGGGCTACTTCCCACTATATGCTGCACAGTGCCGCACCACAGCTTGGAAGGATCCCGATATGATTGTCAGGATCCACCCCACTACCTGATTGATAGCTGATTCTGTCTCTCTAGAGCCAAAGCCAGCTGTGCCCACCCCTCCCCTGTCTGTCCCTCCAATGAATGCTGGAAAAACAGAGAGAGAGGAGGAAAAATCCCTGCAGGAAGTCATGAGTGACAGTCCCCACTCTCTGCAGGGAGAGAAGCTGTGAGCTAAGTGATCAGCAGCTACATGGGTCTCTCAGCTTTCGGTTTATAGAGTCGGCATGTGACTGATGGAGAGAGAGAGAGAGGGAGGGAGAGGGAGAGGGAGAGAGGTAACTATATTCTTAAAAGTATGAGGTCGCACATTAAAACCTGTCAGCTACAGCTACTGAGTTCTGTAAACAATTTTCTTTCGAGCAGAAGAAGGCAAGGAGAAACTATAAAACATTTGAAACCAAGCCTATGACTTAACCTGGTGGGGAAAATGGCAATGCAGAATACTAATATATAATAATTTTTTATCTACCCAACTAAAATATTTTTTTCCATTTTCTATTTTGTAGTCCCGGCCATAATAAAGAAAGATAAAATAAATATTCAAAACCACCAGTCTTTTTTAAAGAAAACCTTTCCTGAAAAACATATGGAAGCTGCCACTGCCGACGTTACCTTCTGCAACTGTTACTTGATTGGCTGTAATGTTGACAATACTTTGAGTCGCTGCCTGACAAAAGCATACAGATAAGGACTTCTAATATTACTTTGACTTCTCTCATCTGCATGCTTGTTCTGATACACAGACTCAAAAAAGTACTGAAAACTAAAGGCTCGCCATAACAGCCATAATGGCAGCCCCCAAGTTTATTTTAGGAAAGGTTTACGTTCAAGTGAACCCTCAGTATACCAATTTGAATAGCTACTTCATTGTTCACCAACTGCATTCCAATTACATGATATAAACACTTCAGGGATGAATTACAAAAAGTTAACCAATTTGCAGTCATGTATTTCATAGCATACATTATAACATTTAGGAGGACATAGAGCAGTGATCCATACACTGAAAAGCAGAAACAATGTTCAGCTAAAGCACCTAATAATAATAACTCAGCTCATCAGCGATGAGTATTAAATCATTAACAATTAGATTTTAATATCTAGCTCTTTAATGCCACTTTATGTAGCAGTGTCCTATAAATTGAAAGAGTTGCATCACTAATGCAGTATATTCATTATTAGCAAATTAAAATTAGCGCAGTAGTAATGGGTTGTGGTCCACAAAGCTGAGTATGGCAAATAAACGTAACCCTAAGCTTAAGTCCAACTTCTCCCTAAGCTTAAACATTAACGTTACCTTAACGCTGAACTCCAACAGCTAAAGCTGTATTGTGTCCATCCAGCCCTGAGATCTACACAGTTCTGCTTTCCCTGTCTGGCAGAGCAGGAGATCTTATTTTGCGCTGCTTGCAGGTCTTGTCCCTCTTCCAGCCTGTGACTGGACCATAAAAAAGGAGAAGCAGAGTCTGAAGAGCTCATTACCTTGTTAGCACATGAGTACTGCAGTGCAACCGACAGGCTCTCTTTGCTGCTTCTCCTTTCCCCTGTGTGAACTGTGTTTTACAGGGATCGCAGGAGGCCGATACCTAGTAAAATTCAGGTACTCAAACTGCTTGCATTTAATGATGTAATACTGAATACAGAACTGAATTCTTTTGTGTCTTTTATATCTGTATGGAGTTCAGCTTTAACCCCCTCACCATTACCATTTGTACTATTATAACAGTAAAAAATAACCAATTCAACTGAACTGCTACCGATATATTTCACACGAGAGCTCAAACACAGAGCTGATTTTACCTAAAACATTATGCTAAAATTTTTGCATTTAATACAATTGTTCTCAGACTGGTGACATTTTTCTTGGCTATGTTTGCTAGTCTATGAAGGTACTGCTTTATGAATACATAACGGAAGAGTATACGCAATCTGGTGGTCATCTTAATGTAACCCATGGACTGGACATATCTGCATCTATGGACTCCAGTAGCCATTTTGGAAAGAACTAGGGATGCACCGATACCAGTATAGGTGGCAATACCGAATATTTGGGCTCCTACTCACCCAAAGGATCCAATACTTACCCCCGATACCGGACCTTCTGGTAAGAGGGAGATTTCCTCTGAGCGGCAGTGATGCGTGGGAACATGGAGCCGGCTTCCCGGTCAATCAGAAAGTCAGGCAGCAGGTAATGCCTTGCCGCTTGGCGTCCTGATTGCCCGGGAAGCTGGTTCCATGCTGTTTGGCTGGTGAAGCCAGCATCCCAGCCAATCAGCATTGAGCCGGCCACACAGCATGGAGCCGACTTCCCAGCCAATCAGGAAGCAGGTGGTGTGTCATTACCCGCCGCCCGCCTTTCTGATTGGCCGGGAAGCTGATTCCATGTTGTTTAGTCGGCTCGATGCGGTTTGGCTGGGAAGGCGGCTTCCCAGCCAATCAGCATCAAGACGGCCAAACAGCATGGAGTCGGCTTCCCAATCAGAAAGCAGGATGGCGGGTAATGACACGCCGCCCCGCTTCCCGATTAGCCGGCTCCATGCTAGCGAAGTAACGGTATCGGTACTAGGTATCAGCGAGTACCAAAAGATACATATCGGTTCGCGCACTCTATACTGAAAACTGGTATCTGTGGATCTCTAGAAAGGACAATCTTCTAAGTTAATCATCGTTTTTGTGCTTATTTATGAGTGTTTTCATCTAGCTTTTTTATCTGTTTTGCACGTGTTAGAATGCGTTCCAACGCCCTCACGTGAAGACACAAATTTAGCTGGCAGATTGAGAATCACTGCAGTCAATGGACAAACGCTAGTAAAAACATACACAGAAATGTGCACAGGGATTGTGTTGAGCGTTTCCTGGCATTTCCACAGAAGTGTATGGGGAAAACAGAGTTACAAACTGCCAAAAGAAGCATACTTATTTCTGCATTGTATTTTGCTGCTAGCATTTAACTGCTCGGGTGTAAATGGGGGCCATTGAAAATCATGGGATTTCTCGTGTTAGGTGTTTTAAAGCCTAGGTGTGAAGGGGGACTAACAGAAAAAATAATAGACACAAATGCCATAAGGCCTACCGTATCTGATGAATCTTTAGGGTGGAACCTTTGTAGCTCATAGCCACAGAACCAAACATCATTTCTCCAAGCATATTGGCATCCGAAGAACATCGAGATCCCTATAAATTGAAGGTGAAGTAGTACAGGTTTTTTTTACATTTCACAAAAGTACTATAGCAAGCTGTGTTATACAAATAAATTGTATTTTTGCAACCTAGCATTCCTCAAGTCTAAACACTTCTTAAATATGTTATTTTTTCTTGATCACTCTCTACTTCCTACTTACGTTCTACCCTCTAAATTTGGAAGGTATTAAAGTGACACTAAACTCAGGAGTTCCAGTACCATAACTATTAACAAAATGTATCTTATTTGTGTATCACAGGGCTGTATCTTATTTGTGTATCCCTCAGCTGTAGATCCTCAAATCATCTCTGAACTGGTGCTGACACTGTTCTTCCTTCTGGAGGGTGGCTACTTTTATTCCCCATGGTCCCTGTGTGTGTTGTAAAGTAGCCACCACTGCAAAATCACTCCAGTGATGGACTACAATCTCACATTTAATTAACTAATTTGTATTGAGATTGTAGTCTGTCACGGGAGTGAGCTTGAAGCAGTGGCTACTTTACAGGACAGTGTCAGCACCAATTCAGAGATGATTTGAGGATCTACAGCTGAGTAATACACAAATAAGATACATTTTTGTTAATAGTTACGGTACTTGAATGCATTTTTAAGGTTTAACTGCTAAATTTATTACCACTTTAAACTTTATGATCATATATCATTTGTGGTAGAATAGCTTGTCCTTGATGGACATTTTTCAGGAATTGTAGACACACCTGATTCTTTGTGTAGATGTGTTGTCCAATGCCAAATAAGCAGAATTTAATCAAGCAAACACATAGCATTTAACAGAACACTTTACTGATCCAAATACAGTGAATACAATGTAATTGACTGTTACGAACTACTGCACTGAGCAAATCACTGAGTTTACACTTCCTTCTAACTAATAAACATGGTAGCCCGACATCTTGATTGGTTACAGTTAAGGTTTCTTTCTCCCCACAACACAAATACATAAAGAATAAGCAAATTAGCAGAGCTTCCAGCCACTACTTGATATGCAACAAATGACATGTTTACTGCCTTGGGCTAACTAGAAAAAACTGTACAGATTGATTGTGGTTTGCAAATCACCACTCACACGTCGTATTACAATATTAACTCACAGTCTGCTTTAGGCCACAAGCGCATGGCCGTAAAACAAAAAAAAGAAACCCTGAATGCACTACAGTGTTTCACGGTTCACGGGTCAAAACGCAGGGGTATTGTGAGTAAAAATGCACTGCGTTCAGATTTGTAACATACAAAATATCAAAAAGAGTGCATAAATCTTATGCATGTATGTGCGTAAATAGATTCTAAACAAGAAAATTACATTGGAAACAGAACAGGAGGAATTTTACATATGCGTGTTTAGGCTTCTAAAACTAAAATTGTAGAACAGGAGGAATTTTACATATGCGTGTTTAGGCTTCTAAAACTAAAATTGTAATAATTCTACTGATCATTCACGACAGAACTTTTTGGCCAGAAAAAACTTGGGTATATGATTGGTATATTTCTTAAGGTGTGCATGTAGCCTCATGCTGTTTACTGTTCTGCCTATGCTCATTAAATTCACAGTAACAATCTCAAGAGTAGAGAGTAAAGGAAAACTGGTATAACTGGAAGATTTTCTAAAATTCTATACATATGCAGTAAAGACATAAATTTGAACATATTAAATCCAGAAGCCATCAGCCAGAGACACAACACATGCCCTCTGTATAAAGCTGATGAAAAAGAGCATGAAGGTGATGCACACACCAATCAACCAATCAGGTTAGAGAACATAAGACCAAAAAGGTGCCCAGACACTGCTCGATTCTCGTACGAGAATCGTGGGAAATCCCGCGATCATACAAGAATCGAGCAGTGTGAACGAAGACGTGCGACCGTTTCTACTGTACAGTCGCACGTCTTTTGTCTAAGGAGCACGCTAGAAAACCAGCCGAAAATCGTACAATTTTCGGGTGGTTTGAACGGTGCTCGGGAGACAAATGCCGAACGGGCCGGTGTGCGCATGCGCACACTGCCCGTTCAGCATTGCGGTCATCGGAAGCCCGCCCCTCAGGGGGGCGGGCTTGCGATGATCGAGAGTACGATCTGCCTGTCCAAGATGGGGAGATCGTACGTTTTTTTAATCACTTTACAACCATCGCAAGACTAAGGTCTTGCGATGGTTGTACAGTGTATGGCCACCTTAACAGGGTTATTCACAAAAAGGCGAAGGGTTTGGAGAAGGCAGGAGAAGTGAACAATCTAGGCCAAAGTAGCAGATTTGGAAAAATTCTCCAATTCAGCTCACTTTCCAGTTAAGCTATTTTGTCCTAGATTGTTCACTTCTCCTGCCTTCCCCAAACTCTTCACCCTTTTGTGAATAACCCTGTAAATGTCTGAATTGACACCACAGACTGGTTTTGCTTTGTCCAGTTTTTTTTATATAGTACTAAAATGTCCATTATATGTGCCATCCTAACACATTTTCCAACAATTGTCAGAACAACAGACATATAACACAACATATTTCAGTATGTTCCATACTTTCATTTATAAAAGAGAATGACAGGCTACTGCTGAGATCTGGAGCAATTAGAAATAATGCAAACCAATTAAATAAGGAAGAATGTAAAATGTGGATATTAACATATTTAGCATGCTGCCACCAATTACTCCAAAATCAACATTTGCTTCTCATTTCTTTATATCTCATACAATTTCTGTTACGCAAAACAATACACACAGGCTGAATGTAAACTGATCAATAATGCTCATCTCTTTTGTTTACAATTCATAGCTAGGACAGTATATACATATTAAAGTGACTGTCATTAAAAAAGTATGGGGGCTGCTATTGATGGTTCCTTCTGAAAGTGCTCTGAAAGTGCTTGGTTGCCTGGCAAGCACTTTTGAGTAATAGACCTGCCACAATCAATCAGTTGGCTGCCAAGAATTGCAAACCCCGTCACATACATTTGCGAACCGACAGGCAGCCTGACTTGTGCCTAATCTTGTTGCTAAATTGCTTAATACATGCACTCCATATGACCAAACACCAGTTCATACATGAGATACTGCATCTGTTGCACCTTTTCCATCTGACCATAGAAAATCTGCAGATAATTGTAAAGTGTATGGCCAGCTCTACACTGTAGTAATAGAGAGACAGACTGTTCTCATTTAGCGGTAATTAGTCACAAAGCAAAAAGGCTGTTTGAAGGCTTTGATGGATGCAGCCGCCATTCGTTGACTCGTGCAACACATTGCAGTCCCAGAGCAGTAAATAAGTTTCACTGGTATGCAGCACATGAGTCTGGGAAAAATGTTGTTACAGATCGGATCATCTTCCTAAAAACGGCACAATAACCAATCACCAGCTTTATTTAAAATAACACAAACCTGAATTATTACCACGAGATAGCTTTGGGGGTTACTATTTTAGGGACGCTGTAATAAGATGCCTGTGATCTCTGTGAGTTCGCTTGACGGGAAGAATATTTATCTGCGTCAGATGACTGCCTTCTCCTCTGGCCAAAATCCCTTCTCTTATGTAAAATGTAACTCAAGCCAAGTGAGGAGATCCCAAACCAAGAGCCAGAGGAACAACTCAGCATTTAACAGTCACATGTGCTTGTAATTTTAACTCCTTGCTTGCTGTAAGCTTGAAAATACCAAATATACTTGGAAAGCCTGCCAAAGTCAGCCTCCCATTGTTGATAATGAGTGTCATACTAATGCTTGAAGGTACAGCTTGTTTAACAACATTCAAACTGTAAACCCCCTCCCCCCCAAAAAAACAAATCTGCTAAAACGTATATCCATCTGGAGTCCTCTCCCTCCTAAAATCACCTCCTCCTTACCATGGGTTTCTTATGACATTTGCACTGACAGCCAGATTATAGCTAACATACGGCAACTTAGTATACAGATATGTCTGTGAAGATTCTCATTTATCAAGGTCATGATATAGCTAGTACGTAGTTAGTCACATTTAACTGGACTTGTTCTGTAATGCTGAAGATGTTTTATAGCCTCCCCAGGCCACTTCTTCAACTCTGATGAGTGTCAGGAAAATACACAGCACTTATAACCACTCAGGTAACACATACACCTTAAATCAATTAACTTATAAAAGGCAAATGTTGATAGTCCAAACTGGGTGCTATTGGAACTTTGCAACAACGGGATGAGACGGTAACAACAACAACAACAACAACGTGACTAAAGAGCTAGAACACACACACACACACACATCTCAGGAGTGTTTTAAAAGTTTGCGGCTACCCAGACTGGGCTTTTGTTAAACATCCACAAGGTCAAGCAAAAACACAGGACCATCAATCAGAGGGGAGAATCAGAACACGCTGAGAAATATAGTCATCCCATATATAGCTGGAGTGTTGAAATAACTCAGAAGGATCTTTAACATTGCATCCTTGTGTTTTTGACTGCGCAATACACTAACACAGAAGCTTGTACAGCCAAAGACCCAACACCCAAACACAAGCAAAGTGACTTGTGTTGCGAGGTATGAAAGACCTGCAAATGGGGGGGGGGATAAAACAACCTCAATAAAACACATGGACCAACATAGGACAAATTCTACAGGTCAAGACAGATATTCTCCTGTACCCTGGAAAAGGGACATTCTTTCGAAGACAGGAATGTGCACATTTTGGACAGAGGACAACTGGTTTGCACGAAAGCTGCCATTTGCATCAACCATCCCTGAACAGTGGTGGGGACCTTCCCACATATATATTTGTTTTAACATCTCCACTCCAATGTTTTCATAATTCAAACCTTCAACCATTTCATTCTAAGATTTAACACCTATAGAGTCTTCCGGACACCAAAGATGGGATTATGTAACTAGAACAGGTTGGTTCCACAACTTTCACATCTCCATTCTTGCACAATATTTCTAGAGATCTCCCTTTTATATAGCAAATCTCCACTTTTCGTGTTCAGGTCCCCTTTAAAGGGCAACAGATTCCTTTCCTTGGTGATAACTTTTTATAAGGGAGCCTTACGTTATTGTAATTATTCATGAGGTTATATATTATATATTAAACCGTACCATTTATACCAAGGTTTTATTGCTGCTTGAAGAACAAAATGAGCTACCTGGTATTTGGGGCATTGTTCTTTTGTGTCAGAAGCCAGAGAGTTAGCTGAACTATCTAAAGAAGTAGAGCTGTCTCCTCCCGGTCTGAGCTGGCAACACTTCCCGAACACCCGCACTGGAGCATCACTCACAAGTTTCTGTGGAAACAGAATGGAAAAACAAATGTTATTGTCACACTTCTGAAGATCTTTGCACAGAATGAAACAAGATATGCAAACATTTTCATCTTCCAGAGCCAACTACAGACCAGTATACACTAGCTCTATAGAGGCCTAAGCAGCTGCATAACTATTTTCTAGCATGGTCTCGTGCCTCTTGTATCTCCTGATCTCAAACATATTTATAGTATTAAATGGAGGAGGATGAGCATTAGGGGTTTCATCACATGATGTGTTAGCAACAGGGACAATGGGAGATATTTATAAATCTTACTGTCTAATCATAACAATAAAAACAAACAAACACACATGATTAAAATCCAACACTTGATTATGAATCTATACAAAAAAAAAAAAATAGGCAAATAAAAATCCAGCGGCATTGCTTCTGTAACTGGACTTACTAAACGACCAAAAACCATACCATAAAAACTATGCAATGCTAATGTAATGCTACATTATGCTATAATATAAATATACTAAAATGTAAATACAACTTCAGGGAAGATTCAACAGCAAATTAGTAAAGCTGCAACAAAATAATTAAAGTTATATCAGGGGGCAAAAAAATCAACACTTATTATTGAATAACCCTAATTGTGACAGGTTCTCATTAAGAAACTTGTAACATTAGAACCGTTTTAACATATCTGTTAACAAGAGACTGTGAGGGCATTTTTGGACTGTCAATCATATGTCTGGTCACTTTGCCAGCTTCTGTATCCATGTGGAATGCCACATTTCAGGGCTTGTTCACACCAGATGCAGTTGTGATGCAGTCCGTTCACTTTGACAGCGACATCAAAATCGCGTAAAAAATGCTTTCCAATGGGATTTCTGGTGCTCTGTTCACACCAGTGCAGTCAGTTCCGATGCAGTCAGAAAAAATCCTGCGTGCCACATATTAGCTACACCTGATCGGAATAGAAAACATAAAAAATGCATGCAAACGCACTGAACTGCACCAGAAAGCCCATTTTGAGCTAAAAAAAAAAAAAAAGCACCAAAATCACGTAAAAACACGGTAAAACGCATCACACAAGCAGCTGCTCAGATGCACGCATTTCTGATGCAGTTATGGTGTGAACTAGCCCTCAAGTATGAACCTGGTACCAGGCTGCAGAACTATCTGCTACATTCCATGTCATTGCTGCCTATCAAAGAGCAATCCTATTTTTCATCCATTCCCTTCATGGCTGCTCGGCAATAAATTGACGCATGTACACTGTAAAACTTGCAATCTTCAGTGGCATTTTTCTACTCAATCCACATATCTGGATGGAAATTCCAGTTGTACGATAACCTTGTCAATTTTTGTATGCCTTCATTGTGTGATTGGATCCCTTGATTCATATTTAGACATGAGGCATGTAGACCACAGATTTTGCCATACTCCTGTTGATCACTGTGCTTCCCAGTGGACACATATATGGCTCCCCTTAGACTTTGTAAGCTTCAACTTGGCAATATAAAATCTAAATCTACAGTAAGGTAGCTACCAGCCTGTTAAATACATGAATGGTGATGCTCAAATAATCTGACATTTCACATAATATTTTTGTTCTTTCAAGGAAACGCCAACACTATTTAGCTCACACTTCACCCACATAGCCAGCATCTATTTCTGGAACCTATCAGAATACTGAATAATGTTTCTGAAGCTGGCATAGGCCAAGAAACCCTGTCCACTATGGGCATGTTTAGTTGTGAGCGGTAGTCTCATATTTTGGTGCTAGGTATCGGTGTTTGTTTTTAACACATTTTTTGGTCACTCAATATAATCCGATACTGTAGAACATTTTATGACTTGTAAAAAATAGAATGCTTCCACATGGTCAATACAAAGCATAAGGTTCTGACAGTCTAGCATGAACAAATCAACAAAAGGAAGCCTTGCCAAATAATACTTTCATAGCAAAAATTTGCCCATTCCAGAACAGGCAAGGTTGGAGATGTAAAATGGAAGCTAGTTAGAACAATGTATATTTAGGCCAATAGGGAGGGCACACATCACAACAGCAATAAGGGGTTGGGGCAAATTTGCACAGCAATGGGATGGGGTGCATCACTGTGGTGATGGGATGGAGTGAGGGACCACAAACACACGGTACGGAAGGTGTCATTCATTCACCCACTGGATGCTTAATCTACTCTTCCTACTCCTGCCCCTCATACATGGTGAACCTTCTGCTCACAACCAATGTGGTCTAGCTGAGTGGAGGCTTTGTCTTGCTTTCCTATGGAGGATTTCAGGTAGGCATGGTAGCGACAGCATGAGGGTGTTGGAAAACACAGTGGTGAGAAGGGGGCATAATACATGGTTGTGAGAGCAGTGAAGGGGATCTTTGCAGGCAGGCTTGGGGAGGGGGTAATTCAACCACGATTGCTCATTTAAACTGAACAAACCTATAACCAACTAAGATAATGCTCCTCTTATATTTTCATTATGAACATTCAAACTGAAACTAAGGAAGGAAACAAAAACACATTTTAATTTCCTGTGTGTGGTCATTTAGATTTCTTGTAGCCTCCTTCTCACAAATGGCTCACATGAAAGGCTGACACTCATACAGCCTATTGTCAAAAGGAGTGTCCAAAATTGTCTGCCTCCAATCCTGTTCATTTCACTGCTTTTTGTCCCCAACTTGCTACATAATACAGTTTAGAATAAAGGACACTCCAGTTTAATAAATACGTTGTTAAAATGTAAAAACCTCTAAAAGTGAAAAACCTTATAGATTTTCTAATATTACCCATGCAAAGTATCTTTGTTTCCCAATGTTTAGTACATGTTACTCAGCTGGATGATGAACTGTGTGTGTTGTATAATTAGCTGTGATTGTGGGACAGGTGGTGGCTATTCAATGCTACAAAGTCTGGACACCACTTGGCTTCAGATCTGAGGATTAAATACCCAAACACTGCAAAGTTTATTTATTTCCAAGTCCTTTGAATTCCACATAAAGTTTATTTTATAGGATGGTATGCTAAATATGGCTGTGGCACCGCCAGCCAATAACAAGTCATAAATCGTCCACTAGCAATTGTCTGCAGGGAACCAACTTGTGAGCAGCTTGCCGACAATGGCTGTAAACAGAAAATGAATCTAATATTCAGAAATATTACTGAATGAGAGTTGTAACTGAAAGTCAACACCCTATATTTGGATAACAATTGACATAGCAAATTAGGTGGTGGACAAATACAGCAAAGTAAAAACACTGATCAAGTATTTTTAAAAATTGTCATCAAGGCCTCATTCACACTGCCCTACAATACGCGGCGTCTATGCGCATACGCGAGCATAGTCCCATATGCAGCATATGCAAATAAATGGCTCCATACACATAGCTGCTTATGGAGCCGTATATTTGTGTAGCGCAAAAATGGAATGGAACCGAGATGCGTCCGGGCAGCGTATTTCTGCATATTTTACGCGTACACGCACATACAGTTCATTCAAATTTCTATTTTGAATGATGCATTCTGGGATTGCATATAGAGCACGCATATACGCAATATACGATTTTGCTCTTGCCTGGTGTGCGAATGAGGCCTAAGTATGAACCTTGTACTTAAAAGAAAGTTGTCATGAGAGACGTATAGAGGTTGCCATTAGTAAATTTCGTAAATGTTGGTTCCCTGGCATTTAAAAAAAAGTAACCCTGCATTAGACGTGATGATGTCAGCAGGGCTTAAACTGCCCTAGCAGAGGGGGAGAAGAGGCTGCAGAGACTAGTCTAGCAACCAGGTGGTATTGAGAATCAGTATCACTGGAAGACTGGAAGAAAAAAAAATGCCCAGCACATTGTGTACGGGCCCCGAGTTCTCTCTTTCTCATCCTATTTTAGTCGTTTTCATTTACAAGGACCCAAATTTGGCTTATGAATCAGATGTGGGCAACAGTAAAATAAAAATATGCGCTGCTTAAATGGTGATAAATGAAGCCTTCACTTTTCAGTGCAGTGTGAGGCTGATTTCCAGCTAGGAGAGGAATTTAATACAGTGTAATGAGAAATCCAGGATAGCTGTTATGACATTCGCTCATCTCACATGCACATGTATGACTCATATTCTCATGTGACTCCACAAATCAATGTACATTCCTACGCTCCAAAACACAGCCACATCCTTGTGGAATATTTGGATGGATGCCCATCAAAGTCTATTTGGTTTCTATACTTTCCTTTTAAAGTGAACAGATTACTTTAACTTATGTTCTCCTTATTCCTGCAGCTCAGTTTGGCTGCCTGGAGTGAACAGAGGATATGTACATCCAACCCAAAGTGGCAATGAAGATGTTCGAGTAGCCAAACCAGAGCCGTCGTGTGTTAGGAAGGGGAGTATCATGTGCTCCATACCTGGAAGTTCCAAATTCTTGAACCCGGATGTCGCATTGAATGATGTAGACTAGGAAGGGAAAGCACATAAGAGATGGTGGTGGTGGGGCCCCAATTGAGGTATATGTCCAGGAAAAAATATTATTTAGATTAGGATAAAGTGAGGAAGGATTAGGACTACTGTTTTATTTTTACTGCCATCTTTGGGTTCCATTCGAAGAATTTACCCTCACTCACTCCCACAGTGACAATGGTTACACAAAACAGGAAGTGAAAGAAAATTTACAACAGGGACACATGACAGCAATAACACAAGTCAGGGGTTCTACCCTTTACCTCAGGGGTAGCAAACCTCCGGCCCTCCAGCTGTGGTGGAACTACATATCCCATGAGGCATTGCAAGATTCTCACAGCCACAGATATGACTCCCGAAGAGAGATGCATCATGGGATTTGTAGTTTCACCACAGCTGGAGGGCCGGAGGTTTGCTACCACTGCTTTACCTGCTCTAAGAAAAGGAAAAAAAAATATGTTTTTTCTTCTCCGTGTTGCGGTTGAACGTTTTTCCTCGCTTCCTCCCTGGTGGAGCCTTGTCACCCATACAGTAAGTGAAGGTAATTCTAATGAAGCCCTCAATAGCAGTAATAAACTACTTCACCCAAAACCAAAAGGTTTTAGCTGTTAAATGTTTCCTGCGTGGGTGGCCAAAACATTTTAAGCATGTTTTATCCAAAAACTACAAAAGGCTATCCTAGAATTTTGACACAGATGTGAAACATTTTATTTTCGCAGAAGATGCGAGTACTTTTAGAGAGATACCTTTTCACAGAACACTTTCTTTGTTGGTTTTATTTTTTTCTGCTCCATTTAGGAACAGAATTTTGAATAAAAAAAGAAATAGCTCCTGTACCTATTTACACATAAATACAGCATACAATCTTATTAGTAATTAGCAGTGGTGAGCCACCCAACTGCTCACACACAGGGTGACACACACAGGATAAACAGGGTGGAGCCTGAGAGACGCAGTCATATGATCGCTGTGCAGCCTCGTGAACTAAAACTGCAATTTATCTCTTGACCTGACAAACAAAATTCTGGCTATGCTCAGCAAGCATGTGACAGACACCACACTGATTCTGCTGGCTACTAGAAACCTGCACACACTCCAGATCACAAACAACGTCTTCACAGTGACAACATGACTATTGCACAAGAAGTTTTTTGTAACTCAGACCATGTGAATTGCAGTAGCAAAGCTGTCAGAAGTGGTTAGCCAAGTATGTACGAGGGAGTGTGGGGAAATCTGGAGTCTTTTTTCATGAAAATTAAATATAGTTTAGGCAATTCGAAGGTTATGGAAGCAGCTTTTATTCAATGTCCTTGATAATAGATGCTATGCCTTAAATTCAAATAAAATAACAGCAATGTTCCCTTATAATGGTCACAAAAACTGCAATTATCATACATTTCCACGCAGATTTCAGTCACAAAAACAACAGATGAGTGCAACTTCCCACCAATAGTTTCTAAAAATGGAGTAAAATTGCCTTATCATTAGAGGAAGGTAGCTTTTATCCCTTTCATTGTTTTTGCAATTGAAAACTGCTAAAAATATGGGACCATTCACTAGGTGATGATCTCCAAGCCTAAAAATTAAAGTGGAGCTGTCTGGAGCAGTGACTTGACAAGAGCCAGTAACACAAAGAGCAATGTCACAAAGGGAATTCCAACTTAAACACCCGTACCCAGAGATAGAGATATATACTTTATATAAATTATTTAGTGAGGTACAGCAAGATCTTGCCAAGGTCACAAGGTGTGATGTGTCACTATACAGACAAGTGCAGCAAGCACATAGCAGCACCTCCCCGAAGCCATACGATCCTTAGTGTGGAATAGCTGAATCCTGCAGGGCAGCAGTCAGCATATTCAGGATACCACCTGTCAGCGACTTCCAAGCTACAAATCATAGTTAAAATGTACAACTCTGGCAATCTGTGCTGACTAGTATCTACACCTTTCTGCTGACTGAGTTCTACAGACAAAATTTTTAATACCCAAGGCCAACAGTTTGGTCGCAATTGAACTATTTGCATTATGTCTTTGTGAGAATTAAAAGATGAGCACATGTATAAAATCTGCCACTTTGCCCATTGAGAGCAAAGTGTCAGGTTCTCTGACACAGAGCACCTTTACCACCAATGATATATACCTTCCCCTACATTCCCCAGCTGTTCTGTTCCTCTGTTGGAGGTTTGAGTCTAATCCCTGTGTAAGCTCTGCCTCAAAGCTTACACAGGACTAATGACCATATCCCCACTCCAAGTACCCTCAATGTCGATCAACTAGAGGTTCACATGCTTTTCACTTTCGTAACTTTAATTGTACTTCTTATTTTTTTGTAACAAGAAGAAGTTTTATTAGGTTTGTACATATACAATAAGGGAAAAACACAAAAAAAAATAAACAGCATTCATGTGGCGTAAGTTGTAGTATGAAGGGTACGAAAAGCAACATATCCATCAGCTATTCCAATACTTACAGAAATAAATGAGTGTATGATACCGTTGAGACATAGTGGAGTAACAAAGTAAGGTAACCGTGGCTACATAGATTCAAGTAACCCTATCGGTTTTATGGCCTACAGTTCTCACGTGCGCAGTCCGCTCAGGTTACGACAGAAAAAATACTGCATGTCACATTTTGTCCGGTCAGGAACCGGTCTGGAAACACAAAACGCGTAAAAAACGCGATGCAGCTAACATACCGACAGCCTCACTCCAGCAAACTGGAACGCATCAAAAATGCGGCAAAAACACATAGCACCGCGTCTGCAGATCCGGACCTGATAATCATGTGAACAGGCCCTTAGGGTTGGCTTTTGCAAAGAGAAATTCGAAGTGCGCGTGTGCATTTAGGATTTATATGACATTTCGCAGAGACGGGGGTTCAGGCTGTTTCCATGCTCTTGCTATGGCAAGTCGAGCAGCAATGAGGACGTGGGATACCACCGTACGGGATGTCTTGGTCCATTCATCCAAGCCTACCCCCAATAAAGTTAGTTGTGCTTCTTATTTTAACTAACTGAAAGATCAAATCGCATATTACTGCGGACATATTACGTTCTTACTGAAACTTTAGAAGGGTTTGCGAATTATGTTTCCAAGCTTTTCCCCTCTATCCTGACCAGCTGGCCTCCCACATGTGTCCCCTGTAACCCAATGTAACTTTCCTTTATCCAACTGGGCCCCTGTGCAGCAGTACAAACTGCAAAAGCAAGATGGCTGCACCTTTGGCCAAGTCAAGTGAAGCCATTGTGTTCAGATAAACGCAGACACAGGCTTAGAAACAGAATTCCTCATATATCTTAAAATGCAGGATTTGGAGCTGCTGAAAATATAGTATCATGATTAAAAAATACTGGATTTATAGAGCACCAACAGTTTGTGCAGTGTTTTCCAATTTTAGGGGAGACCGTACAGCTTTTCAAAACAATTCAATGCAAGAGGAGGGCCCTACTTGTAAGAGCTTACAATCTAAAAGATTGGGGCTGCACAAAAAGTTAGCGAACATTTTGACAGCCTTGGTTTACAGTACACGTATAGCACCCAGAACAGGGTGCTATAAAGAGCAATGGAGACTGAGAGTAATAGAACTGCAATACTGAGTCACGTCAAGTTTGTATACAATCTATACAACTTTGGAAGTAGACATATGAAATGTGAATGTGTGTCACTTGTTGAAGAGGGGGCATATAGCCGGCTTCCCGGGCCAATCAGGAAGCCAGGCGCCGTGTAATAACTCGTTGCCCAGCTTTCTTATTGGCCAGCTTCTCGACTAATCAGGAAGCCGGGCACCGAATCATTACATGGTGCCTGGCTTCCGGATTGGCCAGAAAACCCACTCCATGCTTCGTCACCTGGTGACGAGGGAGCATGGAGGTGGCTTCCCTGCTAATGGAGAAGCCGGTAGGCGAGTCTTTCCGTGCCACCCAGCTTCCAGGCTAATCAGGAAGCCAGGTGGTGAGTCATTACACGCCACCTGGCTTCCTTAAATGGAACTTCTGGTACTCGTATTTGATACTGAAAAACTGGTATCGATGCATCCCTATAAATAACATTAAGTGATGCAACAAGGTATAATTAGTAGAGTGACAAGTCTGCTGGGAAAAAAATCCCAATGTCATTACTTATTTAAAACAATCCATGATTCATTACAACTTTCAGCATCCAATGACACTGTTTAACAGAGTTATGCGAGCTTTGTAAAAGAATGTGATCAATTAAAGTTCAGATGATCGTCATGGAACACTTCATGAGTTGTGAATGTCTCATCACAGATCACATGCTAAAAAAAACCAGTTCAAAAACAACACACCTATCTGCTACAAGTGTACAACTTTGGCCTAAGCAGAGTGGGAGAGCCCATTATGTAATATAACTAAACCAGAATGATCAAGTGCACAAGGAGACTTACTCTGAATCCATATCCTGCTGTGTCTAATGTACACTGACAGTCATGTAGAAGTTGTTGTTCAATGTGGCTAAGGCCTTGTTCACACTAAATGCACTGAGCTGCATTGATCAACGCAGGGTCAACACAAGAGCACATAGAAAACAATTGTTTTCTATGTGCCCTGTTCACACAATAACACTGCGTTGAGGTGCGGTGCATAAAAATATAGCAAGTATCGCAACACACTGTGGGGGATAGAGTTGAATGATGTGTAATTTTGTGACACTTCAATAATGTAGAGAAAAAAAAAATAAACAATGAATGCAGATTTGTGTGAGTGGGCCCACATAGGTAACCTGAGCTATTTCACAGAGATCTAAGAGCATACAGCAGTTTTTAAAGATTGACAGAAAATGTTTGTCATAAATAAGGTCTCATTATTGCTTGTTCTTAACAATTATACTTAGCAGTGATTGCAGATTAGCAGATTCCTTCTATGCTTGGATTGGTCAAATTACTGGCCTGATTTGTATGGTGAACAGCCACCCTTACAAAGTACTTACATAGATAAATAGGCTGTAACAGGAGGGAACTGTCCGAAGGAGCTTATAATACTGGACTGGTAAAACAAAATATTACCATTTTTTGCTGAGGAAAATTAGAGGCAAAAGAACACAAAACATGTCATTTGGACCTATTCCATCTGTGTGATACACCGCACCAATTGTTTTTTTTTTCTTTTTAAACCTGGAATTACCACACAAATGTCAACTTCAAGTAAACCTCATGAACAGTTACAAAATGTTTTTTCTTTGTAAACTTATACAGATACTTGGTTTATTTCCATAGTAAAACACACTTTCTGCAGCAACGACAAAGGGAGGGGTCCGAACTAGTAAGATTTTTTTTATTTTAATATACATTCCACTATGTAGAATGCAACAGAAGAAGTGAGAAAATCCCAAAAATGGTAAGAAGGAACACTCAAAATTCCAAGGGGAGTAGGAACAGAGCCAGTGACCATTAATCGAGCTCCTACCACTGGAGTCCCCTAAACAGCCACAGGCCAGCAGATTCCTTCTATGCCATTTTTGTACAGACTGACCCTATAGGATTTAATTATTGCATTTACAGTCCTGAAAAGCAAAATGGATTACAGGACCGAGTTTAGGAGGTATTTACTTAAGCATTCATAGTTTTAGTTACAAAGCTGAAGTTTCACTTTAATCAATGAGTGGTGTGAGAAGTGTGAGCCCACTGTCCAGTACAAAGCTTGGGAGGTAGAATAGGTGGGTCAAGCAGTAACTGACTGTAATTTCATATTAGGGCTTACATAAAATAGGGTTTCCTGAGGCAATGTAGGACATAACTGAGGACAAGTCTACTTTACATTTGCAGTGGGTAAAGATTTACTTTAAAACCATTTATGCATAAATCCAATTACTTTCAAAGTGTTTACAAACGGTCATACATGGACATTAGGGGACATTCTTCCAACAATGCTGAAAGCGGCACTCAGATTCTCAGAATCGTTCCTTGTGCATTAGAAATACACATAGATTTGCTTCCAGGGAAACAAAAAAAAACTACATAAAACTTGGTCATACATTGTGAACTAAGCCATGACTGGGTCAAGTGATGTAATACATGCAGGACCCTGAATAATCGCTCTGCTCTAATCAAGATGTATTCTCCAGGGCATTATTAATAACGTAATCAAATTATGAACAAAGACAGCTTACCGACACAGACAGATCCTCAGTCTTACGCTTGGCACTGGAGTCAAACAAGACATTTCGTCCTCGCTTCTCGCAGTCCTGGTACACAATCAAGCGGATTTGGCTTGGATCATACTCATATGATGGCCAGCTATAAATAAATGACAGTTTTGGTTATCTGGGACAAAACTGTTACAGAAATAGGACTATATATTCTTATTGCTAAAATCAACAGAATTGTATTTTTTTTCCACACACAAGTTATTAGATAATTGCACACAAGGATTTCAACCCCGTTTAAATGTGGTGCTGACTTGCCACAGCTTTAGGGAGGATTCCAACAGATAACCAAGCTGATTCACAAAAAGAGGAGCACAGCAAACTGTAACAAGGGAGTGATTATGCATCGTATCCAATCTGGGTTTACCTTCCAAAAGGAAGAAAAGCAACAATTAATCCTAATATATTTCAGATTGGGCAATCTGAAGATCTCAGAAACAAACTATGTTGGACCTTCAGCCCCGTTTGACAACTTGCTAAAACTGTTTATTAGGAGTAACTTCCCTTAACATATCTTTGAAGTCAGAAGAAGTGCTACATAAAAAATGGCCTTACTAAAAGAGATGTTGCCCAGGTTCAGTTCTGACTTTGCAAACTAAGATTGTATAATTGCAGAGGCGCAACTAGTGACCTCAGGGCCCTGATGCAAGAATCCATGAAGGGGCAGGCCGATAGCGGTTATTGGGGTATTAAATATCCTGGTAATCAGCGGTTACCAGGGGCCCCTTGCTCCTGTCCTAGGCACCCTCCAAGTGGCGGAACTCCAGGGCCCGGTCGCAGCTGCGACCTCTGCGACCCTGGTAGTTCCGCCACTGTATAATTGGAATAAAACTTCTTGCAGTTTTACATTTAAAAAAAAGTATATTTCATGAACTCTGGTCGATTAATGCAGTTTACTCAGAATCTCCAAGGGGTATGACACCAATGCTTCCAAATTGGACATTCTGGCACCTAATGCACAATGTATCTCCTTACTTAACATGAAGGTACCAAGGCCAAAAAAGGATCACATTCCAGTAAGTAGAAAAAAGTGTAATTCTTTTTTGTAACTATTTTTTATTAATTTCACATAGAAAAAAAACAAGGCACTGTACATAGTATTTGAGTGCATAAGGTGTCGCTTGCAAAGCGAAGTACAACCGTTACAGTATAATTTCAGATTCATATACAATTGCGTCAATTAAAGTACAATAAAATAAAGAAAATTGAAAAGAAACAAAGTAAGACAAGGAAAATGTCCATCTGATGGTCGGTATTACAATGTTTCTGGTACAGGTCAGTAGTTCCATCCCAGGTCTGGAGCATGTTCTCCTTCATTGATCACTAGAAGCCCGGCCTCATCACAGGCACTGAAGGGTATGGGTATCTAAAAGGTAGGGTGCTGGTGCAATATTCATGGTTCCCAAATATTTAAAAACCTAATTCGGTTATCGGCTAGAATGTATGCCAACCATTAATTCAGCATAAATGTTATCCATTCTCTGGGTAAACTCCCAGAAAGGGATAAATTGCTTTTTCCAATTCCCGGCTATGGTCAATTTGGCTGCAGTGAATATTTGATGCGTCAGGGGACCCTGGAACTTAGTTAAGCCAGGCACCAATGCATGTATAACAGGGCTTGCGTTGGGCTCTTAGAGATGCGTTTGTTAAAATATACGGGATAACAATTGGTAGATCCTAGTCCAAAAGCGGGAAGCAAATGGACAAGACCACCAAGCGTGCAGCATGTCTCCGGGAGACGGGCATCCGCAAAAGCATTTATCAGATGAGGAAGGGAACAGTTTTGCTAAGCGGGTGGGGACTAAGTACAATCTGAATAGGACTTTATAAGCCACTTCTAAGTTTGTTACATTTAGTGAACATTTAGAGATTTTCCCATACCCTTTTCCAGTTGTCAGTAGTCCAACATAAATCATGATCCGTCTACCATTTAGTAGGGTAGGCATGTAAATTAGGCATATAAAATTAAAAGATTCTTCAAGGCATTGAGCTTACTGTACAGGGCTGATATTAATTTGGGTCCGCATGGGGAATAAAGGCAGATGTGCTCAAAACAAGTACCGTATTTGGCGCTCCATAAAGGCGCACCGGTCCATAGGACGCAGGGAGGTCCTGCGACAGCAGCTGTACTTAGTGACAGCTGAGACAGGTGGCGCTGCGATTACAGCGCCACGGTCTCAGTGATCACACAGAGCAGACGACAAACAGACGTTCTTCGTCTGCTCTAGGGGCTCTATGGTCAGCTCCTATGCCGTAGTCATGGGTCCCCAGAGGAGCGGGGCACCCCAAAAAACAACGGCGGGGGGGGGCCCGGACACAATCGCTGCCGCTCAGTTTGATACAAGTGATCTGATTAGATCACTTGTATTAAACGAGCAGCTGCTTCCACTGTACAATTAGCTCCCCATAGAAAAAGAGGGGTCCATGGGACCCAAACTGCACGATAACCACCTGAAAAATAGCTTGTGCACCTTTTTGCGCGACAGGCGATTTCTACTGCACGACAAATCGCAAAACGTGTGAACAGCTTCCATAGACTTGAATGCAAATCTCTGTTTTGTGCGATATCGTGCAGATAAATCGCTTAGGTGTGACCCTATCCTGAATCACATCTTTTTTCGTTGAACGCTAGAAGGAATTTTGCCAACTGTTAGCACGGACTAAAGTAACAATCCTTTTACTGAATGAACGGATAGTATTTTATTACACCAGTGCTGTTCACTGAGTACCTAGTTCTGGTCCCCAGTCTGTGACCAGCAACTCTCGTCACTGAACTTCTAGAGAAGCCAGCGCAAAGCTTCACTCTGCAGTTATCTCCTGTGACCACACAAAGCGGTTTTATCAAAGCCTGTCCAGACTGGCTTTCCAGCAATATACACGTCTGACTTCTTGGAATTCTTTTTCAGAACATGCTCCATGTTGCGTGCGGTAAGCGCAGTGTTCTCAAGTATGTATAACTGTGCCACTTCGGGTATAAACCCCGTGTCCCAACAGACAAATCTACAGACTATTTTTAAAGAATCTACGCACTTGCTGTATTTATAGATCCTCAAAGCCTATCTACTTTGCATGCTTGCCATGTTTGTGCGGTTTCTAATATTCCCGTTCCTATGTATACACTTTATTTCGGTTTATTTAAATCCAGACTTGACTTAAAGCATTTCAACAGCTATCAGTCTTGTTCAGTATCTTTCCAGAATGAACAGTGCCGTTTAGACATTGCCTGGGCATTTTTAATGCCACAAAGACTCAGGGCTTAAACTACAGATTACAAATGTTCACAGCATACATTCCAATATGAAATGAGAAAGGATGAGACTGCTACAAGTAAAGATTTTTTGCTTTAATTCAGGCCAAAAATGGGAATATGATGCAAAAAATATGGAATTTGATTGGTTGCTATGGAAAACACACTTTTTTTTTCAGAAAATCAGGCCTAAAAGGTCATACTCCATTGATTTAATCACACATTACATAACTGCTAGTAATGAATATTTCAGTAATGAAGAAAAAAAAATTAAATTTACAAAATTGCCAGATTAACATTATTTCAAAACGCGTAGAAAATGTTATGTTAAAATACCAGATATATGCAAGTAAAAATAAATGGTAGTCTGTATACAGCCAAGTGGAATCCACACACTATACACTTGCAATATTACAATCTATAAAGATCAGTGATGTTTAGAGTACCTGCACTGCATCTTGTCTTGCATACAGCTTCCCTTAAAAAAAAAGAAGAGGCAATCGAATTGACAAAAGAAAAGAAAAAGAAAAAATCACGCAGCAGCCAACCGATTAAACCAAAACAAAAAGGTTGGCATGTGATAAATGGAGAGCTGCAGCTTGAATACACTGTCCATGTTGTGTTTTAAGCTGCACGGCACCATCCACATCAGAAGAGACACCTTCAAAACATCTGCTGCCAGCGGTAAAGTCTTTACTTTCACACCAAGAGCCATTGATTCTTGAGAGGCTGCAAACAGTCTTTGATTCTCGTGCGTGATGCTAACTCAAGACACCCTAGGACTCTGCTAGTTAGCAGGGCCAAAACTCTGTGCTGACCGAGCCGTGTGCCAGCTGTTTCTCTGTCACTTCTTAAACAAATCTCATGTCTCTTCAACCACCTGACTATGATCTCTTGGCAGATGAGACCGTGCGTGTCCTCGGCCAAAAAGTGTCAGACAGATCAATGTAAAAAGGGAGCTCGGAGGCTGCAAAATGAAGATGCCTTTGCTGTAATTCTGTCCCTGCTTATCCCCCACCTCCATGGGTGACATTCTTGGGAGCAGCAGGCTGCATGTGTTCTCCTGAGAAGCAGGCCAGACAAACAGAAAAGCAGGCACAGACAGCCACCATGTGACACGGAGTTGTCAGTGCTTGCCACCTGGATCTGAAGCAGAAGTGCCAACCAATCTTTGAAACGCTTTCTGTTGATTTCAAGCACTTCACAAATCTCGGCGAGAAACTGGAGCTAGCAGCCTGTAGCGCGCCATTACTATGCAATCTAATGCATATACAGGAGTATTTAAAGCCGTTCAGTGAAAAGGCCCTACTGGGCATACATTAAACAAACAGTGAGAGCCGACTGTTGAAATAAATGAGAAACATACTTCGCTCTAGACTGTTCCGAATGCAATTTTAGTATCAAATATTTGCAAAGAATGTCACCAGACAAATAAATAAATACAATCTGTAGAGAAAACAAAGCACTCCCAGTTTTTTGTATTTATTTTTCAATTGACAGGTTTCTGTTCATTACATTTATTTGCACATAAGAGCAGACTAAAATTGAGGCATCACACATGTTGAGGCCCAAACGAACCCTCACTATTACAGCACTGCAGGCAGGCAGCATAAACAGAAATAAACATCTGGTCTTTTTCACGTTTTACTTCAAAAATGGTAAAATAGTCTGTGGTGGCAGAATGTTGGGAGTCAGGCCGCTGCTCTCACACACAATGCAGCGGCCCAACTTGCCAGTTTTCCTTCAGCAATACAATTGATTAGTGTAAAGGGGGGATGCATTTCCGAATGTCAGAGAGTAGCCTTTGCTGACCTGCAGGCTATGGGTCTGTCAGCCCAACTTTGGCTTCACTACCGAACGGGAAGCTCATCAGGAACAAAAATGTGCTACTGCATCCAAAGAATCTATTCCTGAGGGAAAATGTAAAAAGGCAAAACTGATATTAGTGAAACAGGATGTGTTGCATCTTCATGTATTACAATGCATCTGTTTCCAGACAGAAACATACAAACTTGCACAAGGGTCTTGAAGTATTAACTGAGTGGCAATAAATATTGAATATTAAAACCACACTCTTCTTATGGCATCAAGTTTATGTTTGCTTTGTTGCCTGCACTATACTTGAGGTCCGCTCTATAGCTATGAAGTTTATGTGAGATGTGCTATATGGAGTAGTCCCAAACAGCGGTCTTCCTGCAGGTAACAGAGAATAACTTCGACCGCAAAAAGCAATAAAACTACAATTAAATGTTTGGGACCTTGTTAGGTACAGAATATGAGTGCCGAGTAACAAAAATCCATAGCCACACAACTAAAGTTCATGGCTTACCCTATACACCTCAATGAGCACAAAAGTGAGTTATGGATTGTGAAATGCATGAAGCCAAAGCCCATACAAAAAGGACACTGCATGCTTATCAAGAGTCACAAGGAAATTTCACACTAGGGTTATTCTAAATATAAAAGGCCTGGAAGTCATGTGTTACTCTAACCTCTATCCTTGCTTGCCGGAAAAGATGAGGAAGTTTTATATTCACATTACGACTAACTTCTCTAAAGACAAGTTAGGGACAAGCAGTATGTAAGAATACAAATAAAAAGGAACACTGCAGGAATGGTACTCGTGACACTAACTGAATTTCCGGTACTCATTGCAAAGGGTTACCAAGAGACAATGACACCAACAGCATTACGATCTGATGCTAAAACATATCATATTCACACTGCATTCACTACATTAGTAACCGTCCGAGGATATCAAACACTCTGGCTTACAGATTAACATGATGGCCTATAACAACCAGTCCTATCAGAGGTAATAACCTTCAATTTACTCACATGTGCACTGATGGGTGTTTAGGAAACACCCAACACCTATAAATCAAGGCATACAATGAATTATATTTGGAAAGAAAACTGATAAAGGTTGTGTTTAGTTACATCTTTTAGGTGATTTAAGTGCTGAATATGATGGTTTTTGGTGAATGTGAGAACCATGGTCCCTTTTTTGGTGAAATGGGACTGTAAACTCTAAACTCGATTGTACACCCCCTAGAATATATAAAGGCATAAAACAGCTTCTGGTGGTCATCTGTGTGAAAGCAAGTTGCTAAGCTATTTATTCCTTAAATTCTAGAGATAGGAATTCAGAGACTGATTTATGTTCACAGAACACTGCAAATGAACGGGCATACATAATACCAGCTGGTACTGGAAGACAATGAAGCATTTCACACTGAGACAAGCATTTAGCTGTGCCATGCATACTGTAGATTCGGACTCCATGACCTTTCTCAACAGCATATCACAAGCCCTCACTGCATGGAAACGGACAGTGTTTATAAAAGATATTCATCTGTAAGGTCATCTCTATACATAGACAGACAGCCTCTAAAAATGCATCGTTGAGAAAACCTGCAACCATATACATGAGCAAATCTATGTAAAATAGGTTTGTTGTAGATAGAAAGAAAAACGAGAGGCGTAAGAAATGCAATACATTTAGGAGAAAAACTAGAATATACACAAAGCAGAACTGCTAACGCTCCGTGTTCAACTCATAATACCGAATAACATCCTAGAAAGGAATAGGCTGAGCACAAATGGTTGAATAAAAAGCAAACAGTAGACAAGTCTGACCACACTGTGGTTCTTCAGCTTGGCTGATATTATGTTGGTTAAATCGCCTGTTTTGGCTTGTTGGGTGTGCAACGCGCTCACTCATGTGAATGATCAGATAAAACAATATGAGCCCATTCCAAAAATCTGTGCAGGTCTCATGATTCAAGAAGACCTAACGTGTAGAGGATGACATTATACTCTAGTCTTGTGTGGGCTTTATACTTTGTGTGCTGTAATCTGCATTACATATAAAAGTTAAAATAACCCAGTAGTGTTTATATAAACTAACAACAAATAAAAGTATCCTTTTTTCTAAATTATTAACTTTAAAAAGTGACACTAAACTCAGGAGTTAGTTCTTAAAAAATCTATTCCAGTATCCCAACTATTAACAAAAATGTATCTTATTTGAGTATCACTCTGTAGATCCTCAAATCATCTCTGAATTCATGCTGACACTGTCCTTCCTTCTGGAGGGTGGCTACTTTTGTTTCCCATGGTCCCTGTGTGTGTTGTAAAGTAGCCATCGCTCCAAGCTCACTCCTGTGATAGACTACAATCTCACATTTAGTTTACTAATTTGTATTGAGATTGTACTTCATCACGGGAGTGAGCTTGGAGCGGTGGTTGCTTTACAACACACACAGGGACCATGGGAAACAAAAGTAGCCACCCTCCAGAAGGAAGGACAGTGTCAGCACCAATTTAAAAATGATTTCAGGATCTACAGCTGAGTGATACACAAAAAAAAAAAAAGGAGATACATTTTTGTTAAATGAGAACTATGGGGGTCAGGGTTTCCCCCATAGTTCTCCTTAGGGTAACGGGTGGACACAAACTCCCATCACCCTAAGCTTATTTTAAATCTGTATCTGTTCTCATGCTGGGCAGAACTTCTGTTTTGCAGCAGACTGCATTGTCTCTGGAATGGATACATGGTGTTTGTGTGTAGGTTCACAACCTGAGCAAGCACTACAGGAAGAGGCACTCAGCTGCAAAGGGATGTTCTCCCCCAGCATGAGAAGGATTTAAATGTATTTCTAAGTTTTAACTCCTGAGTTTAGTGTCACTTTAATAGCTTGAGTAATCATCATTACTTGAACAGCGCAGTAGCTGCCGTTTGCGGCAAATGTGGTGAACAGGCCTATGCGCATGCGCGGTCGTGACTCTGCCGTTAGGCATGGTCTTACAACTACTAGTAAAGCCACACCAAAGGTGCCCATACACATTACAACCATCGCAAGACTTTTGTCTTGCAATGGTTGTAAGGTAATTAAAAAAACGTACGATCTGCCCATCATGGACAGGCAGATTGTACTTGCAATCACTTCCGATTACTGCAATGCTGAACGGGCTGTGTGCGCTTACACACACCGGCCCGTTCGGCATTGGTCTTACGAGCATGCCACAAACCCGCCGACAATCGTACAATTCTTGGCGGGTTTTCAAACATGCTCGTTAGACAAAAGTTGTGCGACCTTACAGTAGCAGAGGTAGAACACCTTCCATACACCTTGCGATTATTGTACGATCGCGGGATTTCCCGCGATTATCGTACGATAATCGCAAGGTGTATGGGCACCTTAAAAGGTGGCCATACCACCATTGTACAACTTATTTTTGTCCAGACATCTCACCCTCGTTCACTTTTCTTACAACTAGCCCATCATGCACAGACCAATGTAGTTCGCAATTAACGCTTGTCATCACTACCACCTGGCCAATTTTCATTGATGGAAAGAACAGGTTTTCGTTTGAGCATGTGCAGCTTTCATCTTAAGATTTTTGTTGTACAACAACGCCACTAAACTGTCAATTTTTGCGCAAGTAGACTAAAATGCCCATGCCTGCTTTAAAAGACAAAAATCTGCCAGCTGTACAGTAATTGAGGTTGTGCACTTCGCATCAATTGGCAGATTTTCTGACGAAAATGCAATCGGAGACAAAAATCTCCAGATAATTGTAAGGTGTATGGGCACCTTAAGGAAGCTATTTATCATACCACAGATCACAAGGTAAAAAGTCAACTGTATCCCAAAATTACATTTTTGTACTGAATGATCACATATTGGCTTTTCATAATGCTCATTGATCCCTGTAGTAAAAACCTTCCAACCAGAATTCCTAGTTCTTCCTAGATTGTACAGCCACGCCAAAGCCAAATGATGACGTCTAGCTTCAATCTATGGGTACTTTAAACTAAATAAAGTGAGAAGTCAAATCAGCAAATTCTGGGTGTGGGCATAGACAAAGAAAAACTATGGAGAAACCTGACCATTTGACTCTCAGAGATAGAAAGATCTAAGGGTGTCATAGAACACATTGGAGAAGCTGACTATCCATAAAAAATAGCCACTAGACGAAGCACCTACACATTTCTGTATGTAATAAAAGGCACCCCTCTACCATTACAACACCAACTTTTCTTTTGTGCATGGGAATTAAATAAACGTAGGGCTTGTTCACACCAAATGCGGGGCAGATGCAGAGCAGTTACAGAACACATCAAAAATGCATCCAATGTATTCCAATGGTATTTTGGGCTCTAGTTCACAAAAACTACAGCATGCCCTATTTTTTCTGCTCTGGAACGCACCAAAACACAGGCAACGCCCTGGAACGCACTGGACTACACCCGAAAGCCCATTAGGCTAAAAAAAAAATTATATACAGGTATTCCTCACTTTAACGACCAAGTCCTGTTCCTACGACCAGGTCGTTAAACGAATTGGTCGTTAAGTGAGGAACTCTATACTGTACTGCATTAGTACAGTACTGTATAGTGTTGCAGATGTACAGTACTGAACAGTGTACTGTACATCAGGCAATAAAATACTTACCGGGACCCGCAGCGAAGAACGAAGGACATCACTTCCGCCGGCGCCACGTCGCACTGTCGGGAGGTCGGTCGTAAGTGCGAGTGGTTGCAAAGCAGGTAAGTCGGTAAGCAAGGAATGGCTGTCAAAAATTGACCGGACTATATTTGCAATTTATGTTAAAACATTTTGAGGACAGATAGAGCTTTCTTTTTGAGGTATATAATCACCACGGGCGGGGTGGTGGGTTATTTATTTATTTTTACTCTAGAATGAAAAAAGTGCCATAAAATGTTTAAAAAAAAAACAACAAGTTTCCCTACATTATGTTATAAAACATTTATTCTTACCCATATTGTTAGTAAAACATAAAAGTCGGGGTCACGTCAGGTCAATAGACACCAAACATGTCAAGCCTTAAAATTGCGTGCGCCCGCAAAATTCGCAAAAAACACCCATAGGCAACGATTAAAACGCTTTTACTGTCATCAGTGATTAAAGGAGAACTATGGGGTTAGGGCTTTTCCCCATAGTCCTTAGGGTAACAGGAGGACACCAACTAGCGTCCTCCCGTCACCCTAAGCTCAGTATAACGCTAGCTACTGCTCGCGGTATACTGAGACACCGCAGCTGAAGCGGATCCCGACAATTATGTCTTGATCCGCCCAGCTGCGTGAGTGACAGCTGGCTCTGCCTATCTAGGAGGCAGAGCCAGCTGTTCCCGCCCCCTCCCCCATCCGTTCCACCAGTCAGCGCTGGAGGATCGGGGAGGGGGGAATCCAGTCCCTCCCCTGTCACGGCTCTGTGCCGTGGCAGGATCGAGAGGTGAGCAAACGCCGGTATGTGTTCGCTCACTTCCCGATATACTGAGCCGACCTGTGACAGTCTCATTGTCACAGGTCGGCTAGAACTATGAGGTGAGTGGAAATCACTCATCTCATAGTTCTCCTTTAGGCTGGGTTCCCATTTAGATGATCGAAATATGAGTGTATGGCACACGTTTCGGGCCGCACGTTTTTACCCCTATTTGTGGTCCACGAAACGTGCATCAAATGCGCATTTACAAGAGCTATCCGGCTGTATCCTAATGGATACGCGCTGAAAATACGCCCCTAAGCTCCTGTACTTGTTTGGGCGTAGGGCGTTTTTCAGCGCGTTCCGACGCGCTGAAATATGCCCAGGTGGGAACCATGCCCATAGGAAATAATGGGATTTCACTTGCTGGGCATTTTTCAGCGTATTTATCAGCTTCTGTAGCTGGAGGGTGACACTGAATGCAGGAAGTGATGTAATATACATCACTTCCTGCATTCGGGGACTGAGAGGAGATCAAAGGGAGTTCGTATACTGAACTTTCTTTGTCTCCTCTCACAGAGCCGTGCCGGTCTCGGCGGATCTCGGGACTGGCAGTGACAGCTGCTGATACAAGCGATCGAGCGTCTACAGAGACGCCCGATCACTTGACTGTAAAGCTCCCGGCCGGCCGTGTAATTACAATGGCCGGCCGGGAAGCTGCTCGTCGGGCTCCAAGTGGTTTTTCAAGGTGTGTGTGTGTAGGTGTGTGTGTAGGTGAATTGTTGAACATGAATTGTTTGGAGCATGCAGGCAATGTAAATGGAGAAACACTGTTATATATTCAATCACATCATACATCATACATCACATCATACATGGTAAACAAAATTGCGCAAAGATTAATCAAGATTTTATTTTTATATAAACACATGAAGGTAACAATGTCTACATTCTACTGTTCACATGTCTGAATGACCAGAAAAGAAAAAAAAGATGATTACTCTTTGAAGAATGGATGAGCAGACATCCCAAGAACAGTTGACAAAGACTATCTCAGGAATTTGCCATTAGGCCATCAAGAGCTTCCTACTCAGCCTGACATGTGACCTGCCAAGTTGAAAGTTGATTCATTCAGTCATGAGACACCAATTGTGAGTGAGGAAATTAGGACACAAAGAAGGAGGCATCCAAACGACAGGAGCAGACAGTTGTTCTATGAGTAACACAAACAGGACACAGAGGTTCCAAAAAAATGTTACATAATACAGAAAAAGGAATCACATTGTTTATGTATATAACAGACCTGCCAAGCAGAGATATCGGCCGATGACTAAATTGTCAGCATCGCAACAAGGTTTTTACAAAAAAGAAAAGGAAAAAAAGCACACTACATGTGCACAAACGTGAATAATTAAAATCAAATTGCAATAAAATGTAAAGTATTACTGCACTTACAATTAGTATTCAACAGCCTTTGAAAAATGCCAATATGATTGGTAACCCCTACTGAAAATGAATCTTTATTCCAGCAGTATAGCTTTAGAGTTTATATCGATCTTTTCTCTAAACATGGAAGGAAATTTATCAAAACCGGGTGAGATAAAAACTGGAGCAGCTGTGCACGGCAACCAATCAGCGTCTCGCTTTCATTTTCAATTCTTAACTGAACAAACTGAAGAAAGAAGCTGGCAACTACTCCAGTTTTGATAAAAAACCTGATCATTGGCCACCAGTACTGGGCGTTGCTTGAATACTGGAGACCTGCTCTCCATTCATCTGAATGAGCTACCTATCTCCAGGAAGGTTTTTCTCAGTGAATTATTCAGAGCCAGGATGATGCAGGTAGTAGTACTGGGGGTAAGCCATATTAGTACAGTTTTAAGCAGTACAAATGTACATTTGTTAAAGAAGAACTCCAGGTCATTTTTTTCTTATTAAACCTTGCAGTAGGGCTACCCCCGCACTGCAAGGGTTAAGTGTTCATTCTGGTCTAAAGGCTGAAAATATAAAAGTTCTTACCCAAACCTCAGAGCCGACTGGTTCCTGGAACCTCTCTCCCCCTTCACTGCAGCAGTGTAAGGACCCTGAGTCATCACATTCTATACACCATGTATAGGAGGCGAGGACACTGAGGGATATACTATCGCTGCAACGGAGAAGGAGACAGGCTGCAGGAAGCACTGTCACAGCCAGCCCCGGGGATCTTAGTACGACAAAATGCCTAGGCCAGAACGGACCCTTAAAAGGTGCCCATACACCTTACAATTATCTGCAGATTTTCTGTGGTCAGATGGAAAAAGTGCAACAGATTGGCCCAGGTGGAGATTACTCCATCCACACAGTTAAGTGTATATGGAGGAATCTGTTGCACCTTTTCCATCCGACCATAGAAAATCTGCAGATAATTGTAAAGGTGCCCATACACCTTACGACCAATCGCAAGACTTTTGTCTTGCGATGGTCGTCAGCTTATTAAAAGCTTGTACGTCTGCCCATCTTGGACAGGCAGATCGCACTTGCGATCACTGCAAACGGGCAGTGTGCGCGTGCGCACACCGGCACGTTTGGCAGTTGTCGGACAAGCAGGCCGCTAACCCGCCGAGAATCGTACGATTCTTTTGACGCATGTAAATGCATCAAAAATGCATGCAAACGCCCAGAACGCATCAAAAACGCAGAAGCAAATGCGGAAAAAACGCACTGCACTGCATTTGGTGTGAACAAGGCCTTACTGACAGTTATGTTATAAGAGCTCACGCAAGACAATCAGAGTTCAGTTATTGTTTTCTCTTATCCACCGTTACATTAATTGTCTTTTGTACATATACTGAACATGTACACACTTGTGAATTTTGTACAACTGCTTTAAAAGCAATAAACCGTTACAAATAAATAAAATTACTGACAGTTCCTCTTCAAGAAGAGCATCAAGCTACAAGAACCAGATTCACCTTTTCATCAGTTTAGAGCAGAAAGATCAATGAAGACAATGCCTGACTGGCTGCTACGTTTTGCATTTAGTCAACGCCTTTTGCTTTACTGAACAATGGCCATCAAGTGGTGTTGTACGGCGGTTAATCTTTTTGTTTACAATTCAGTAGCGTTTCCAGAAGCATAACTTTCCGGTGTAGTAAGAAACACGGGTGATTTCCAGCAACTCTACTTCCTCTAATGAGTAATAGGAGACGTCGTGTTGATCACTGTGTGAAATGGTATTATTAGTGGCACTGTTATTTTAGAAGAAAGTGGTAGTGCCATACAGGGAATAATGCTTCTTCCATTTATTGTCAGTTTCACCAATTAAACCTAAAATAAAAAGATGTGTAACCTGAGCTGGTGTCGGAGTTCACAGATAAAGAAGGAACATATTGCCTTCCTGTGTGATATGCTGTGGAAAAGGCCAGTAGAAGGCACCTGTTTCCAGCAGATGCTTTACTCCCCCTAAAGGTGGCCATACACTTTACAACCATCCCAAGACCTTAGTCATGCGATGGTTGTAAAGTAATTTAAAAAAAACGTACGATCTGCCCATCTTGGACAAGCAGATCGTACTCTCGATCATCGCAAGCCCGCCCCCCTGAGGGGCGGGCTTCCGATGACCGCAATGCTGAACGGGCAGTGTGCGCATGCGCACACCGGCCCGTTCGGCATTTGCCTCCCGAGCACCGTTCAAACCAGCCGAAAATCGTATGATTTTCGGCTGGTTTTCTAGCGTGCTCCTTAGACAAAAGACGTGCGACCGTACAGTAGAAACGGTTGCACGTCCTCCATACACTTTGCGATTATCGCACGATCGCGGGATTTCCCGCGATTATCGTGTGATAATCGCACAGTGTATGGGCACCTTAAGACACATGTGTCAAACTCAAGGCCCAGGGGCCAAATCCGGCCCACCAGGCCATTTCCTAGACTTCTACTTTCAGATCTAGGTATTACGTTATTGCTAAAACCAGTGATAATGGAATGCAGAGGCAATTATGATAAAGATTAGATACATTTATATAGTCTTACAGATACCTTTGAGGGCAACCATAATGTTGATGCGGCCCACGATGAAATAGAGTTTGACACCCCTGCTCTAAAGGTCTCGAATGTTCAATAAGTGATGTCAACGTATATACTCGAGTATAAGCCGAGATTTTCAGCCCATTTTTTTGGGTGAAAAGTGCCCCCCTCGGCTTATACTCGACCGTCAGTGACATCTGCCAGCACAGTACAGACAGGGTTAATTATGGCAAACAACTCTCCAGCCCCCTCCTTAACATTACATCGAAAGGGAAATCCAAGGAGTTTTCAGAAAAGAGCATGTAAATGGTAAGCAGCATTTTATTTTTAAAGTTATGCTATGTATATGTGAACATGTAACAAATATAAAATTAGCATTATTATATTTGGCTGGAAAAGCGGAAATGCACTGTAAAGTCAGGATTTGTTTAGTTCTATTACATTAAAAAAAGCAAACAATTAGTCATAAAATGAAAGTAGACCCCCAACCATTAAAATAAAATAAATGCTGCGGTCTGCCAAGTATTTGGGATCTGTCAGAGACCTGCTACGGGTTTGTTCATGTGTGGGGTATTCCTACACATCCATAGCTCTCTACAAAGTCCCAGATACCAAAAACCATTGCCGCGTGTGTGTGCGCGCATGTGTAGGAATCTCCCATGTGTGCACAGGTTTCTGGCAGATCAGGAGCATGATAATTAAAGAAGGTGGCACAGAAGTGGAGAGAGTGTGAGAGATATATTGCTGGGTTGAAGTTCCTCTTTATGGATACACTTTCCTGTAATGGCCTGTTAAATAGAAAATATGTGTAAAAAAAATAAAAATAAATCCCAGGGTTTGTGTCGTGACATGCAATTAAACACACAAATGTTTCCATACCTGACCACGAGACACAATGGCAAACACAGAGTAACCTTGATTTTACCCAGTGCTAAAAACAAACATGGTCTGGCAAGAGAGCCAAGGCCAACTGCTTCTCACCTACCGCAAAAACATTGACAAGTGCTAAAAAAATAAATAAAAAAAGGTTAAAGCTCTAAGCCATGGGCTAGACATCCCTTTTTGTTTTCCTGATAGAAACAAGATATGGAGACAGCTCGTACATCATGTTCATTCAGGCAGTAGGTCTCACCATGCCAGCTGTACAGTGCTCTGCCAAAAGGCAAACTATGGAAAACGTGTGGAAAATCTTCCTTTGCAATTTTATACAAAAGCAGATCAGGAAAACAAATATAGGTCAAAGTTGAGCTCATCTAAAGTAGAAGTAAATTTTTAATATTTGGATTTTTCATTTTTAATGTGGTCCCCATATTCAGGATGGGACTTTACATGCAATTTAAATAAGTGAATCCCTACACCTGCATCTTGTTTCATCTCACTTTATTATACATCTCCAAGAATGATATTACAAAGAAAGTCTCACGTTTGAACACAAAGGGCCTGATAGAGGAACAAACAATGATTCGCTCCATTTATGTATTTTATTGTAAATAAAAGATGGTTTTTAATTGTTTTATCTGATCAAAAAAAATAAATCGGCCAACTAAATGGATTAAGTAAATAATCGTTAGTGCAGCCCTACTGACCACCCTCTAAGAATACTAGTCATCTGACCATCTTGGTTCTTAAATATATTTGGACCAGAAGGTCAGAGTGAAGACTGAACTCGACATCTGCAAACTGGTTCCAAGTCAGTGGCTCAGAGTATACGTAAGCCAATGGATCAGCAAGGTTACCAAACAATTAACATTTTTAGGAGGACAGTTCAGCAATGGAAGCCAGCATATTCACTGAGTACAAGTTTCCGTTTACAACCCCATCCTATCCATCCAAAACATTGAATCTATAGCATACACAACTTTTTCTAGTCATCACAGTAGGAGTACATTTATGTTCTAGTGTGGATAAAGTAGCAACCATTAGAGGGCAATCAGACCGACAGGCATGGTCCAACCATCCTCAGACTTTTACAGTATACTGGCCAACAGTTCTCTATACATGAAATGTCACATTATGTGGTGTTTAGTCTATGCAGATGAGATGATGGCGTCAAGCTGAGGAAACCATTTATTTGTTTAGGAGTACCTCAAGATTTTCTTAACTGGCTTCAGAATCACTATGAGGGAAGCAGTAGAAGCAGAGCAGGGACTCTGCAGAGATATAAAATCCGCCACCAGAAGAGCAAGCCCAGCAGCAGCGCCAACTACAAATTTTTTATTTTGACCTTACCTTCAGTCCTGATGACAATGGTCACCAGGGCAAATGGAAAGGGTGAATCAGCAGGGACACACAAGCAATAAAAAAAAATAAAAAAATACTAGGGATGTCCTGATACCGATACTGGGCATTTTCAGGAGTACTCCTCAGAATGCCACGATGCTTAAGGCTGATACTGGCCCTTTACATTTTTGAAACAGATTGGCTGCCGAGATCCTGCACATGTGGGGACCTGGCAGCATGCTGGGGACCTGGCGGTAGGTGTCCATGGCAGTGCCTGTCCGACCTCATATCTCCTTCTTCTTGGCACATGCACAGCCAAGGACAGCCAGGAGACATCTGTACCCTGCCCTGACGCAAACGCAGCCTGGAGACAACTGTACACTGCCCTGGCCAGACGCAAACGCAGCCTGGAGACATCTGTACCCTGCCCTGGCGCAAACGCAGCCTGGAGATAAACTGCTGTAACATCCCTAGTCTGTATTGTTTTAGAAAACATTTCACATGTCCCTTTAAAAATTGGTAATTGGTATCGGCAAATACCTGAGGGAATGTACTTGTACTTTAAAAAATGGTATCGGGACATCCCTAACAAATACTATCCAAAAAGAAAATTTTGGCTTTCGACATACTTTAATATACAATTACACAGAATTCCAAAAGTGAAAGTGTATACAAGTATGGACATGCAGCATTTGTAACATTAATAAAGCCCTCATGACATCCAAGGAACACATTTGGTATCTGTTTATCACACAAATTATGTACAGAATGTGCTCTACCTACTTTATCAACAGCAATTCCATGATCCCCGGAATGTCTTGAGGAACAAGCAGAGCCCAAACCACTAACTTAGAGGAATGTCCAGCATCTGTGCATGGCAAGTGTTGTCCTGTCACTGTTAACTAATATAGTATTTATTATGTGTTACGCTTAAGACATAAGTTTATTCTGTTTTATCCGTTCACTATGTTAAGTCATCACTGCCACAATGCCAGTGGCTAACCTGAAGAAATAATATGAACAGACATGCAAGGTGCCAGTCTACATGCAGAGGAAACCAAACTTTAGTTAGGAGGGTACAAAGCATAGATGGTTTCCAAAATCTATCTAGGTTCAGATATCGGCGATCCCGGGGCGTGTGACCCTGGGAGTTACCCATGGCTCTCCCCGGAGACTACAGTAGATGAAGAAGAAACACTTGTTGTGTCTGGAGCATGACTTTGTTGCTCTCCACCATGATTTAAAGACAAAACAGAATGTAGGTGGCTGCTGTGGATTGTCTGGAAGTGGAGAAGGATGCATAGCTGTAACATGTTTGTCACTACTGCATTCTGTGCACTTGATAACTTTACAGTCTTTAGCAAAATGATTATAAGAAGCACAGCACCTATAGCATACTCCACGTTTCTGGAGAATCTCCCTGCGCTCATGTATAGTCTATGCCCTCAGCTCACAACATTTCTTAAGAGGGTGAGGATTCTTGTGAATAGGGCACTGACCATTAAGGTCTTTATTTCTATCACTTAAATCACTCTGGTGAGTAGGAGAGGATACGGGAGGTGAGATGTCTGTACATATAAGGCTAGGTTCAGATATCAGCGATCCCGAGATGCGTGTTCCAGGGCCGCACGATCGTGCATGATTGCACACAGCGATTGTAGCATGGCCCCATTGAGTTCAATAGGGGTTATATCCGCGCAGCAATCACTGAAAAAATTATTGCCGTGTACTTCTTTTTACACCGCCCGGATTTTTGAACCGTGATCATGCGTGATATCGCGGCAGGAAACCGCGCAATCTGCCTGGTGCGACTGGGGTGCCAGTGCAATCTGCGGTAGTGGGCGATCTATGACCGAGCGGCAATCGTGCACGAAACTGCGCGGTGACAGATCGCCCTAGTGTGAACCTAGCCTAAAATGACTGACACTACCTCTCTGTAGTTTACCGAGATAAACCTGACCTGTCTACATGCAAGAGGATATTAGGGGTGTGGTAATTTTTGCAGCACATGAAAACCACTTTTTTTTATGTTATTGGGGATTTGTCATTTAGCCAATTTACATGTTAAGTAGGGATGTCCTGATATCTTTTTTTCAAGACCAAGTACTTTCCCTCAGGTACTTGCCGATACCACTTACCAATACTTTTTCTTAAAAGGGACATGTAAAATTTTTTCTAAAACAATATAGAGACTAAATGATTTTAGGGGAATTTCTTAATAATTATGAAGAACTGTAACTCAGTCCACGATTATTCAGCAATGGGGAAGTACAAGTATTCGTAAAAATGCCCTGTATTGGGACATCCCTAATATTAAGGCTCCATTCACATCTATATTTCAGGTGCGATTAGGGATTCCTGTGCCTGGAACTTACAATTTCCTGCAGCAGGAATCCCAAATTGCACCTAAAAAGATTGTAAACGCTCATAGGCAGAGCCCTCATTATCTTGTCTTGATTTGTATTGCAACTGTAATGTCTTCCTTATATTGTAAAGGGCTGTATAAATCCTGAATAATAATAATAATAATATTAAAAGGTGTAAATGGAGCCTAATTAGCTCCAACAAATACTGTGGATATAGCGAGCTGCCACTGGGCCAATAAATGTAGAAGGCACCAGAGACCTCACTGTGGGCTTCTTGTTTCTAGGAAAAGGACTACATTCTCTGTAATAGTATACCGTCCTAAGCTGGGAAATAAAGAAAGCTACCCTTTTCAATGCAAAATCTTTGAAAATCACTTTAAGTGGATTTCACTGAACAACACAGGACCCAATTTAGCACAAACTACAAGTGTGTGAATGAAAAAAATTATATGTTTCAGTTAGACATACTTTAAATGTTGAGAATCACAGATTATTGTATTGCATGTGTTCTACAGCGTTGGAAGGGTGAAAGACCTTTTTCATATTACTACGGTAGTATCACAAGAACTTAAGTGAACTCCCTTTCTTGAAACCATGTGGATTTCCTGAGACTTCTAGGACTGCAATGAGTGATGAAGGAAATCCCAGCTAATAAAAAAAAATTAAAAAAAAACAAACAAACATACAGACCCAAATAACAAAGCACTTGAGAAAAGTTAGATGAGTCAATGTAGTGTCTTACTGTTGCAACGTTTGCATTGGAAACATGTGGTTCATGGTCTTTGAACAAAGCCCTAACTGCACCTAAATGTAATTTCACCTACACCAGTCGCAGTGCCCCCCAGATATTCTGGATGATTTACAACACAATAATCCTACCTTAAAATGTAGACATTGGCCAAGGGCAAAGAATTAGTTCCACCCAGTGGCTCCCGCTTATTTGTGGCCTCCATACTCCAGTCCTGCCCTGCTTGTGCTCAGAACGGATTGCATGTAGCCATTAGTGCGGTCACTTCCTACAAACACCTGGGCAGGTATCCCTTTTCAGACTAAGAGGAGTACAGTGCCATTTATACCTGTCCTCCCAAAGCGGTACTACAATGCACTAGGTAGTTGTGAATGGGAATCGAAGGCTGAAAAGATTGCCTGTATCGCATTGTCCAATCCTGAGTATGAACTAGTAGTGTTGGAAGGGATTCTGTGAGCCTGAGGAGGAGCTGTTACACTGTAAACATTAAAAAGGAGAATTATGGGCTGAAATGGCAATAATTTTAGGGCCATTAAATCACTGCTAACATTAAACTGATGAGCAATAAAAGTGTTTAAAGCATCGCCTATTGTCAATTTTCAGTGTGGTCGTTCTTTGCGATTTTGCAGGCACGCTCAATTTTAAGGCTTGACATGTTCGGTGTCTATTAACCCGACGTGACCCGTCTTTTGTATTTTACCAAAAATATATGAGTAAGAATAGATGTTTTACAAACACAACGTAGGGGGAAACTTTCGAGAAAAAAAAAAAAATTAGGGTACTTTTTCATTATACAGTAAAAAAAAAAAAATAACCCCCCCCCCCGTGGTGATTATATACCACCAAAAGAAGGCTCTGTGTCCCCCAAAACTTTCCAGAGTGAGGGAAATCCTGTTTCAGAGAGTTGCCACACACTTATAACAAACTCTGTATTAACTTCATATTAGAATTGAAATGCAGTAATCAAAAACAAATTAAGACAAATAGGCACACAATCGTTTCCTGGATAATACATGCCGCAGGTCAGCAAAAAAGTTAGTACAAAAAGGTTTGGACTCCCGCCACGCCTCCAGATGTCGCTGCAGCAGCCGCGTCATCCCTAAATTTTACCTTTGGGGGTCACCACAACTTGGCAAATATTACCAAGGGGTTGAGAACCACTGCCCTAGAGGATGAGGCTGAATTAGTTTTATTTTTTCAGGAATGCTTCCCTTTACTTTTACCTAGAAATCTGACAAATGACACTTCCTGTCCCTGGGTGGCTACCTTCACTCTTCCACTGTATCTATAGAAGGAGCCTTTATTCATCTCCATGGAAATTAAATGAATGTAGCCATCACATCTGAACTGGTAAGCTGCAATATTCTACATGTCTCTTCGTGGGTTTAGTTAGGCTGGGCATGTTCTTTTGGTTACACAGTTTAAGTCTTGTTACGCTGAAGAAAGACCCATTGTTACTCTAAATATAAGGAAGTTGCCCTGACCTAAACAGATGCCAAAACGCAATGTTTACCTACATTCCCAATCTAATGTCTCTCCCGGCAAACTTACAATAGTTACATAATCACTTTCCTCTCTTATATACAAAAAAAATGTACATAAAGAAGGATGCAAGTTTATCGCCAGCCGTGCTAGGATATGACGCAACACTGAACAGCCAAATTTAACCTCTTCTCAGATTAGAACAGAAAATATAAATGCAAATGTCTGAACTCTTACTACAATTCACTCTACTGAATGTACATGACTGAAAATGTAAATATACCATATCCTGAGACAGATAAATAGGATAATAATACTAACAATATTACATTCAGAAGGTACAATATTCCAAGTATAGGTTGGTGTACAAAACTCTAAATGTGTGGGATCTCCTATAATCCAATTGGATGAGGTATGAAACTGAATAAACCATTTCTTTGGCCCCCGTTCAGACTTGAGCATTTTGCAGAAAAACCCCTGTTGCTGGAAAATGTGCATGAGCTACTTTTTGGCAGATTAAAGCGCTTTTTGGTGCCATAGGGAAATGGGAAACTTTGCATGAGAAAACGCTCAGGTGTGAATAGGAGGCCATAGAAATTAATAGGATTCCTTGTTTTGAATGTTTTGTCGTGATTAGCTTTGATCAACAAAATGTCTAGGTGTGAACTGAGCCCTATTAATCTTCTACATCAATAATACACATCCTTAAGGTATATGGGATGGCCTTCCATTGTTTTATCTTGTCTTAGAATATAAACAAACTTTATGCTGCTTTTGGCCACATTCCATGAAAATGAGTTAGTGAAGAAACATCAGACACAGTCCTTGATCTACAGCCTACCTGGCCATTGCCACCACGATTCTTATATCTGTGAACCCAGAAGTGCTCAGAGCCGAGTGCTTCCAGGTTAATTCACTAATCTTCCACCACTCTCTATCCTGAATCCTCCTAGTAGTTCTGGGCTCACAGAGAGGCAACCCCAGAGCTGATGGAGTTGGATTTGCAGTGCTTGTTTTTTCCTTGGGCGGCTGCCAAAAATCAGTAAGGTGGAGCGCACAATCCCTAGAGAGAACACTCAGGGACTAGCTTGATCAGAAGTCTGACCCTTTCCACCACCCCCAATCACATTGCACATTTCCACTGACTTGACTTTGTGTTTGGGAGCTTCACTTAGAAATAAGGCACAAGAAATGAGGAAAGAGGGAGAAACCACAGATGAAAGTGACTGGTTGCATTACAGTAAGGCCCTGGGTCATTACTAAGTACAGGAGCGCCATGCAAGATAACAACTGTCTAGTAGCAGATTTTATTTTTTTGTTGCCCACATTTAAATTTTTTTAATTGGGGAAAATATATTACACATTGCGCAAAACAAAGGCCACTCTCGGTGGAAGAAGGATGAGGGGGTCGTACAAAAACACAATGAAATTTCTGTGCTGGCAATCACAGGCATGGAAACGGTTTTAAAACTAAACAGTCGTTAATACTTACTGGTGTAAGATCATGTAGCTATTTTAGAGTGTAGGGAAGTTAAGCTTCAAGGATATTTTAAGATCTTAAAAAGTGGGGAGTCCCACATTAAAAGAGGAAATAACATGTAATATAATCTAGGACCATCTGTTGCATGAAAAGTGTTTTCTTTCAGACATACAATTGTAACCCGTCACATTATGACAGTTAGACGTGTGTTGCCTTTACTACAGCCATGCCAATAAAAGCTACAGGTTTCTGTGTACAGCAAAGGAATGTCACCGTTTCTAAATGGCTGACCTCCCCTGTAAATCCCCGTGAATTCTAACATCCGAGACGGTACGTCAATTGTGGGAGTTTGACAAAGAAGAAGTTTGTGAGTGACTTTCTTTCTCGATAACTTAGTCAAATCAGTAACTTGATAGAATTATCTGGTGTTGAGATGTCAGAGGCGCTATTCTGACTAAAAGTAAATTTCCCCATGTTAACCATAACACCCTGTGCTGCCCTAAATGCTCAGTTCATGCAAACACTGAAACTTCACTGACTTCATTATCTAAATAAAGACTATAATGGGGGAACAAAATATGCCTTTCCAAAAAAACAAACCAGTGCATTCTATTGAACATTAGAAAACTGTGCACCTTTGCGCAACTCTTTATTTTGATGGATTTTAGCTATTTTCATTGCATCATTATTCCTGCGGCTGTTTGCATTGGAACTCAGACATGACTTCCAGTTACTTCCGAAGTCCTGTGTAGGAGGGTCTTCCCGCTATGGTCACATGATCAATTCAACAGCATAATGAGAGAAGACTGCTGGGAACAGTAAAGCTGGCCAAACACTAAGGGGGCTATTCACAAAGCTAGCTGAAGGAGTAGACGTAGCTCCGGCTGATCCTTTGGCAAGCTTTGGCCGCCGGAGACCTTCGGTTCAGTTGAACCGAAGGGCTGCTGTATGGGCTATTCACAATAGCTCGTACAGCTCCCGATGGCAGCCGAGCCGAAAGCATATGCTTTGGCTCGACTGAGCCGAAGTGACACCCGCAGCAGGGAGAACGGCCTCTTGAAGGCTGCCTGAACGCCTCACAAATGACAGCTGGGTGGAGCCAGCTGTAATCTCATGGCTGCCTCCGCCCAGTTGTAATGAACGTTCAGCATCCCCAAATGACCTGGGGGTGCTGAACTGTCATTAAACAATGACAACTAGGCGGAGCCGGCCATGTCACAGCCGGCTCTGCCCAGTTGTCATTCTTTGGCCAGTACCTGCTAGAAGACTCTAGTAGGTCCCAGTCAATAGGAAACAGTTGGGCGGAGCTAGCTCCACCCAATTGGTTTTTTTTTCCCTTTTTTTAAAGAAATATTTTAAAATGTATTTATTTACATTTTTTAAAATGTTTTCTACTTTTTTTTTGTAATTGATTTCCTATTCTGCTCGGTACCACGGAGGTACCGAGCCGAATGCCACTCGGAGGCATTCAGCTATTCACTCATAGCCGTTAGGGGCGACCGGCAGCGAGTGAGCTCCCGGAGCTTCGGCTCAGCCGATCCAAATGTTGGATCAGCTGAGTCGAAGTCCTTCTGCTCAGCCAAAGTGCGGCTGAATGCAGCCGATGTATGGCTGAAAGCAGCTGTACAAGCCTGAAGTGAATAGCCGAACGAACAGTGTTCGGCTCACTTTCCTTCAGGTGGGTTTATTCACTCGGCTGCCTTCAGCAGCTTTGTGAATAACCCTGTAAAAGACTGCCTTTGTTCAGCCTGCAAGTCCCCTCCACCGGGCTATTGTGTATCGAGACTGGAGCTCATTGGTTGCAGTGAATGTTCAGCTGACAATTTTTGGCCCACCTCCTTTGACAAAAGTCCATTAAGTAATTGACCTTTGTTGAGTCGGCGGGCATCCTTTAGGTTGTCATTTAAACAATTTAGAGTAAAATTTAAAGGGAAGCACAGTAGCTCAACTGTAGCCAAGCAGCAACAAGGTCCTGGTTGCTACCCAAAGACGCAATTTGCAACCGGGTTTTAAGACACATTGATGTTTAGCCTGAGTACTCTTGCACTGGTTCTATATTCATGCTTACAAATCTTGAATTGCACTTCTGGGACCCAACAATAAAAACATATTAGGCACTACAATGTTCATTTAAGTGAAAGGAATATGCCACCTAGTAATGGGAACACTATGTGATGGGATCTCATTACCTTAACATCTTACAATGAACTCTGGCACAAACTGAAAGAAGGACAAACAGCAGCTGTGGGTGAGGGTTTGTGTCTCCTGGCGTATCAATGTGTACTTTTACAGCAGGAAACAGAAATATTTTACATGTAAGCAATTGGGATGTTCTGAGTGCACAAAGGATAGTCATATGAGCAAAACACAGATTTATGGTTTTATTTATTCCAGGAAACACGCCAGAATAAAAATATTATAAAAAGGCATTCCGTGCTGTATGTGAAATGGCATTGCTGTTAAAATGTAAAGAATGCTAATAAACCACAGGCATATCTAAAGCCATAATGTAGCAGAGGTGACATTTTAGAATATTTACAGCACCTACTGTGCAAAAAACATTTTTTTATACAATACACATAGGTGTAACATATTTTATATAAATTATATAAATTTGTTTTATAAAAGTGTTTTGATGTGTAGTTCCTCATTTTCAGAATGCCATAGCTAAAAAGGCCCTAAGGATGGAATAGATGTGGCTTCTCGTTTCCTGCAGAGATCCTGCTCAAACCTTTTCCGACTATAGTTTATTGATGCCTAGACCAAATATGACAGCATCTCTATGCATCACTTGACAATAACTCTATGACTGACTTGCCTACCTATTAAGGGAATATAAAAGCTTTTTTTGTACAATGTTTTAAAAAAAGAACCTGCTTAAATTGAACACAGAAAAGGGAAGTGTACTGGAAGGACTAGAACCCTAAAAATTTTTATATTCCCTCAATTTTTTGCAGGGGTTATGCACAATAAACACACATGCCCAGTAGGGTGCTCAGTAAGTTAGGATACACACCGTCAGAGAGAGCTGCATTAGACGGACTGAACTGGAAGGATGGAGGACAGGTATCGGAGATACTTTGCATACAGAAGCAGAGACCCAGTGATGACATCACCGGATTTAAAATAAACTACGTAACGAGCAAAAGGTACAGGATCACGATAAGTGCCCTCAACATACTCGGGCACATTTAACTATATTGTTCACATTTTCATTACCCGCCGCCAGGCTTCCTGATTGGCTGGGAAGTCGTCTCCATGGGCTCCAAGGAAATCTCCCTCTGACCGGAAGTTCCGGTATTGGGGAAGGTATCGGAGCATTTGGGCAAATACTCATACAAGCCTATATACTCTGTATCGGCACCGATACCCTACTAGTATTGGTGCATCCCTAATCAGAACATTTGATAACATCATTAGAGACTCAACAAATGTCCTTTGAAATTTCGGTTGAAATTAACATTCAATTTTGGAATTAATGGAGTTTCTCCAAACGAAAACTACATTCAGTGTTGGAATTTAATTCGTTCAAGAAAGATTTACCACTCTGCTCCTGTCCTTTTTTGGGGGAACTATCGACAAAATCGATCGTCGTTTTGATACCATTAAGCGTTAGAAAATCAAACAAATGCTCCAAAACACATTTTTTCCAATTCTAACTGTGTATATCCAGCTTTGGAGCAGAGAGTTCTCTTCATACCTCCTGCTGTACCTCTGTGATAGGAAGTGAAGGGGAAGCTCCCGACAAGACATGGGAAAAAAAAAAAAGGGGAACCCCCCAAAAAGAAAAGGGGGAAAAAAAAAAAAAGAAAAAAAAAAGGTGGACAGAGGTTTCATAAGTCTTATTTCAAAATTTTAAAGAGAAGGGTTTCGGCGTTTCATGAAATGTAACTTTACGTTAGATAAAAATGACATATTTCATGAAGAGAACTGAGCATCTGAATAATATACCGATTTACCAAAATGTATCTGGCTTCCCACATGCACTATTTACGGACACTTTCAGATAGTAGTAAATAAACTTCCACTATCTAAATATGGCTTCTGCTTTTATGATTGGACTGATTGCAATGGACGATGGACAATCCTGCTCCCCTCAACAGGCTATAGGGCATAAAATGCAGTTAAATAAATGGGATTTAAAAAATAAAAAAAAAAAGTGATTTTATTTAATAAAAAATAAATATATTGTGTTTAAAATAAGAAGCATTTCCTTTAGAGGAAAATATGCAAAACAGAAAAACTGGCCATTCTTCAGCTTGTGCAAGTTTCATAACTGGTCCCAAATGTGTCAGCGCCGGCGACTATACAGGCAGAGTAACATCACAGTCAATGTGCCTCTTAAATGAAAGTGTCTGATGCAATAACCGCTCTGTCTTCCCATAGCAACCAATATGATTCTCCCATTCTTCTTACCATTATTTCACTCGCTACCGCGTGACAGTAAACTAAAGGTTAGAAAAAAATAATTCAAACATCTACAACCTCTTCCATTTCCAGAATATAAAAACATTAATGGATTCCTTGCCTCTATTCTCATTGTAACTCAGAGTCTAAACCTCTACAATGTTGTACATATTACCCAGCATCATTGATGGAAGTTTAATACTCACAATAAGCAATTATAAATGTGCATCTATCTTGTCCTTTCTCCAAGTGAATTCAGATGTGTAGTCATTCAGTAAAAATAGGGCCACATTTTAAGCTGGCAGTACATCAGTAGAATCTCACGCAAAAATGCTCATTTTCAAGACATTCATTCGATTTTATAATGGTCAGTGGGGTCGAATCGATGTTTGGTCTTGACCGTATGGACAAGGAAAATCAAAAGGAGGAGGATAGAAAATGTCTGTGAAGGATCTCATTCATCCAGGTCATGGTAGATCTGTAAAAAATAAGCCAAGGCAACTGGACTTCAATTCAATTCTGAATTGAGAAAGTTGGTTAGATGACCAGTGAAACGTCTTCAAGAAAAATACAGCAAGTCCAGTTGCCGTGACTTATTTTTTACAGATGAGGATAGAAAACTTTCTAGTTTGCTATGTGAACAAACTGAGTGCTAACGGTAAATGTGATTTTGGTTCAGAATTTTTTTTTTTTTTTAAATCATAGATATTGTAATCTGCCACACACCAAAGAAACCTGTCTGGGATCCCATGCAAGTAGCAGGTCTTTAACCCAATGATGGTGAAATGGAACACACTGATGAACAATTTCCAAGGAACATTCAAACAGTGTTTGGCCAGCTTTAGGCTGCCCACCATTTCTGCAATCAACTAAAAAGGGCTCTTTAGGACCACGGTGGAGTTCTTAGACCCCGTCTACAGTTCTATTATAATACCACAGCTATTTACTTTGGACATTCTCCAAGAAATTTAAAAAAATCCAACGTCTGTTAGAAGGGTGGAGTATTTTTTATTATCTTTGAAGATAAGATATGCCTCAGTTAATGATGGAGATGTTATTGCTTTTTATACAGAACAGTAAGACATTAAAAATAAAACTGGGTTTATGTGTTTGTGAAAAGCGCAGATACAGAGCAACCAATCCGCCGATGTCATCTTTAATCTGACAACTGAAACTGAAGAATCATCAAGGCTGACTGACTGCCACATAGAATTATTCCCAGGACAAAAAGAAAAATGACAGACACTTCCTAAAGGCTTTGACTTAACGTTATCTCAGGTCCTGAAAGGTTGGCTAGGGACAGAGCCTGGTGTCATAAGTATGCTGGCATGCAGGTGCCAGGACAAAGCAACAAAGATTTTGCCACAGCCACACTTTTCTGGCATTATGGCCGTATTAGAAAGTACTGCACCAAACTCATGAACAGTGGTCCTGCTATTTCTGATGAATGTGACCCAGGTAGTTCATGTGCGTGAAACTTTTGCATTCTGACATATCAAGAAATATCAGTGATAAGAAAAGTGAGAGTAATGAAGACCTCTTCAACATTGGAGTATATTGTGTCACAGATACAATTCTGTCTGAGACAATTCTGCAACAGAGTCATATACACCTTACAGACAGTTACATGAATCTGTCACAAGTAGCACTATTTGTTGCCAGACACTCTTTATAAATTCCGGGGACTGTGTCTCTACCACACTAGTAGCAATTTGAGGATTGGGAAAGTGAGACAAAGCACCCAGCAAAAACCCATGCATACACAGGGAAGAGATGTAAACTCCATGCAGACAGTTTCTAGCTGTGATGTCCACCGTGGGTTACTCAGCGGGGCTGGACAACTTCCAGGAGACAAGTATCCAATAATGGATATTTATAGACTATTACATATTTATTGAGCATTTTATATTTTATGCAAGAAAGGTTCACGTTAATCATCTTCACAATTGTGATTTAAAGTCGTGCTGAATGAAAATCCATCCATGCTCCACATAATAATTCCAGAATTCCAACATGTAGAATGACAAAATCAACACATCAACATATACGTATGTAAACCACCTGACGGACTTGTTTGAATTATGAGACATCTCCTGGCAAAGCAAATTAATTCCACATGATACTGAATCATCGGGTAAGATGTCATTTTCTCAATATTCACCTTGAACCTAGTATAGTTATGTTATTTACTGGTCACTCAAAGGGGGGGATTTATCTAAACTGGAGCACACAGAATCTGGAGCAGTTGCCCATGACAACCAATCAGCATCTCTCTTCATTTTGCTTAAAAAAGATTTGAAAATGAGACAGAGAAGCTGATTGGTTGCAGTGCAAATCAGCTCCAGATTTTGTCTGCTCCAGTTTTGATAAATTCCCCCCAATGACTTTTCGCCTTTAACTTAATGGCAAAAGTCAGACACGTTGAACAAAGACGACTCTATGTACTAGTGCATGGAAGGTACATTTTATTTTAAAGTTTTGGATATAGAATGCAAGGGTCAGATCAGGGATGCACAAGTATTATAGAATTCAGTAGCCAGCAAAATGTTGTTTTTGTTTGTTCTTAGGATTCTTCTTCATTCATTCATTTAAAAAGAGAAGCTATTGTTATGTGAGCTGGTATGTTAATACAATGACCCCATCTGCAGCCATCAGAACTTAATACAACCGATTTGTTGATGTTTTTTAATACAAGATTTCCTAATGAAACCCTTGAAGCAAATAAAAGGTATCTTATTTAAACTTTAAATAAACCATTTACTTTTTCTTAACCCAAATTAAAAACGTTTTCTCCCTGTTCTTCATTTTTTTATGTATTTGATTTATTTCTAATAGTTACAGTTCACATGATTGTTTAAAGTTTTCATTCATGTTGTTTATGCAGTACTTCCAAAAAAAGCATAAAAATAGATAATTTATTTTCTAAATGGAACCTAATCAGGATATACATATGGGAAGGTGCCTGCTCCAGTACTGTCACCATAATCCATTCTGACACCTGATATACACAGGCTTGTTCTAGGTCAGCGACTCATAAGAAGTAAAGGAAGGATAAGCACGATGGTTCCAAGGACATGCAGCTTCAAAAATAAGTCAACAGTGGCAGCTCCCATATTCTAATCCTAACAGGCTAATCCCTTTAGTTCCCATTCACACCACTGGACTGTGGTAATAGGTGGGGTATGTGTGTTGGAATGACACAGTGGGATTTATTCTGCATGGCACCCCAACACACCATGCCACCGAGGGTGGTTTGCAATGCACGGTAATGGACTGTGTGTTGTGGTCCACTGCACTACAGAAAATAGTGCATTCACTTTTTTGGCCACGTCTTGGTGCAATAAAGCCAAAAGGTTTTTACGCTATTTCATATGCTGATTAAATCGCTTACAATGGATGCCGCTTCTTGATGTTTAAAAGTTTTAGCTTCCTGCACAATCAGCTGGTCCCCTGAGCCCTGGTCCGGATATCCTGTTTTATGGCTCTCTTCCCTTGCAGGAATCTATGGTGTTACCCTTGTGTGTGCTAATGAGCAGTGCGTCTTCACAAACACACAGGCACAGCATGGCAAGCCATTACCCTGCTCCCTTCTCTAAGCTTATAGATGGGCAGCTGCTGGAGACTGATCTGTCCCTTGTGATCTTGTACAGAACAGAAAGTTCAGGGAAGAGGAGCTGAGAGAGTTGGAGCTGTTCAGAAACATGATGACTGTAAACACGTGGGCAAAAATATAAAGAAATACTTTAATGGACAATTTATAAAATAGTTTGAGCCAGATTATTGAAAAAGACAGAGTTTAATACTAATTTATGGCAGTCTATTAAAATGAATGGACATACCTTAACCCATTGCATGGTATAATGCACGATATAAACATGTGTGCACTAACAAAACCCAACAGTGTGAATGGGGCCTAAAACCCATACTCACAACACACATGCTGCTCTATACTACCCAGGAGGTCAGTGGTTGGTTGTCATAGAAACGTGGGGCATGAACCCCACTGCCCAATGGGTTGTATTGGAGTTCTCTCTCTCCCATTAACACACCCTGAACTCGAATCAATTACAGGGTGTGGGGCAATTTGAAGAGGAAGTCTCAGCATTCACGCTTCTACATCTGAAAGGTATGTTTTACTCTAGAAAGATCAGAGGAGCCGAGAAGGAAAAGGTTTCTTTTTTTTTTATGTCTAATCGTGTACTTGTCCTTTAACATGATCATCACCATTGTCTCCATTGAACATTAATAATCACTTATAAAATTGTTGGCCTTTTTCCCTACAGAACCCCAAAATATGACATAAGCCATGTGTAAACATTCAGTCTGTAGTCCTTTGTATCTATGTCACAGAGAGAAGTCTGTATGCCCCAATACAGGGGCAGCCGGCATTTCGGTCATTGCCCATAGTGGCTGAAGACTCTCAGACAGGAGAAGCGGTGGAGGTAGAACTTCCAACGAGAGAAGTCACATAGTTAGTCAGGTTGAAAAAAAGACACATGTCTATCGACTTCAACCTATAGAGATATGGGGGGGGCGGAGCCTAAACAGAACGTTATGCCCACAATAACCCACTGTTGATCCAGAGGAAGGCAAAAAAGCCCTATAATCTAAAACACAGCAAATACAATTCAAGAAGAAGCAATCTGGTAGGTATAGGAATGTTACTACAGGTGGATATACACAAAGCAATCTGTGACTGAATTATGTATAAACAATCCCAAAACAAATGATTCATCATCCAATAAACTATGAAAGGATGCAGCACATACTGTATTGGTTGAACCTACACTCCATCACAAACATTCCACTGAAAACCATCATTTATGTGACCTGTATTATGATCTGTACTCAACACAAACACAGATGATCGTTTCATTGATCAGAGGCGATTGACAAAATTCCACAACAGCCGACAGACTTGCCAGAGTCGATATCAATCTTGAGCTTACTAAATCATTTGAAATTACAATCAGTTTTCTGAGACACACACACACATATATATATATCCGATCGATCAGAGGCAATCAACAAACTACCTCAATAGCCAAAAGACTTAGCAGAGTCACTATTGATCAAGATCTCACTAAATTGATAGATTGAGGGGGGTCTATGGCTTACGATTCTTATTCAGTTTGATCATTTTAATGGCATGGAATGATCATATCGGTACATGTATAGCAGCCTTAGGACCAAACAAGACCAGGAGCTCAGCTTATATATTACAAGAAGAAATCATCCAGCTTCCCAGATGCTGGGAGACCTGTCCAATCCTGAGCACCTATTGCT
>NW_017306363.1:723948-745157 GCF_000935625.1 Nanorana parkeri
AGCACAGCCACCAATCACAATATTCCTAAATATAATGATGGCTGATCCAGGGTACCTGAAGGCATAATCCTCTCGGTGGTCTCTGCTCGGGGACAGCTGTCCGTTCCTCTTGGTGAAAAGCTTCTGGAAAAGTGTGGGTGGCATCTTTCTGGAAACTCCCAGCTACCAAGTGACATTAAAGTGTGGGAACATCGCGCTCGCCACCACTATCTCCAGCACTCCATCACCATAGCAGTCATATGACTGCTCACAGACTCGCCTCTCTAGATGGGAGGGACCCTCCGCCTGATCGCCACTCCCAGCTCTGCCAGCCACTTCCTGCCCTGCACAGTCTAATCGAAGCTCTCATTGGCTGTTTGGCCTCATAATATATAAATCGGGCACATCCGGCATCCCTTTAGACGTGGGAGTCCCTTACTAACCCGACGGCCGCTTGGTGGTGCTGAGCGGCTTCTGCGCTCTCTATAGAATTGTATTGGAGGGTTATTCAATAAAGCGTTTGCAACACTGTTAGGAAGCCCCGAACCAGGTTCATAAAAGCAATAGGATAGTTCAAATGTGACAAATTCAGGTAGTTCTTAATGACATGTTTACGTTATGTCATAATGGCTCTGACAAAATCATAAAGAAATACAGCCCTTTTGGAGATAACCAAACTGGCACTAAATAAGACTTACAGGCCTATTCACAAAAGGGTTTGGAGAAGGCAGGAGAAGGGAACAATCTAGGCCAAAATAGCTGAACTGGAAAGTGAGCTGAATTGGAGAATTTTTCCAAATCCGCTATTTTGTCCTAGATTGTTCACTTCTCCTGCCTTCTCCAAACTCTTCACCCTCTTGTGAATAACCCTGTTAGTTTGGTCCCTCAGGATCCCCCAGCTTATTGTTTCCCCTAAGTCATTGGATGCTAGGACACTAGCATCCAATGGCCGCCTGCATCCTAGCAACCAATCCAGGGCCGCCTGCATCCTAGCAACCAATGATGCTGTGCAGAAAGGTTGTCAGTGTCCTGGGCCCCATTGGCTGCTAGGATGCAGGCTAGCAACCTAAGAGGTCATGCAGCGAGGCCAGCAGCATATTAGCAACCAATAACACTGCACACAAAGACCACAAACGTCCTAGCAACCAATGACGATGTGTGGCTGAATGTCATTGGTTGCTAGGATGCAGGCTTGCAACCTAAGGTTCCATGCAGCTAGGCCTCCAGCATCCTAGCAACCAATGACAATGTGTGGCTGGATGTCATTCATTGCTAGGATGCAGATTAGCAACCTTAGATGCTACCATGTTTCCCCGAAAATAAGAAACTGCCTTATATTTTTTTTGGCTCAAAAAAACACGCTAAGTCTTATTTTTGGGGTAGATCTTATTTTTTGACCTTTTGAAGTGTGGATACAACAATCCACACTTATACAAAAATAGGGTGATTGGGGCAATTAAGGGTGCCGTACCTTTCCAATTTGGTAACAAATCGCTCTACAGAATGAGTGAAACGCACTTTTACTATCGATTCCTCACAGACGGAGTGCATTTGGTATCACTCCGCCTATGACAGGAGCCGGCGCTATAGAGGAGGGTTCGGCATATGCGGCTCTGCTCCCCCCGGTGCCGCTTTGCTTCCCCTAGCGCTGGCTTCGTTGGCACCGCTGATTCTCTCCTGCCTCTCCCGCGGCTCTTCAAGTTCCCCCTTATGCCACCACCGGCCCTGGGAATGGTCACAACTAGGTCTTATTTTCGGGGTAGGTCTTATATTTTAGCAATTCCCAAAAATAGTACTAGGTCTTATTTTTGGTGTAGGTCTTATTTTCGGGGAAACAGGGTGTTTGACGAGGCCGCCAGCATCCTAGTAACCAATGACGATGTGTAGCTAGATGTCATTGGTTGCTAGGATGCAGACTAGCAACCTAAGATGCCATGCAGCGAGGCCTCCAGCATCCTAGCAACCAATGACGATGTGTAGCTGAACGTCATTAGTTGCAAGGATGCAGACTTTGCATGCTGTGCAGCAAGTCCACCAGTGTCCTAGTAGATCTGATGGTAGAAGATTTGTACAATCAGATTGCATAGTGCAAGGGTGGGCAAACCCAACCCTCCAGCTGTGGTGAAACTACAAATCCCATCATGCATCTTTCTTAAGGAGTCATGCCTGTGGCGATGAGGATCTTGCAATGCATCGTGGGATTTGTAGTTCCACAACAGCTGGAAGGCCGGATTTTGCTCACCCCTGGTATAGCGTATGGCATTGGTACCGTGTTTCCTCGAAAATAAGACAGTGTCTTATTTTTTTTTTTGCACGAAATAAGACACTAGGTCTTATTTTCGGGGGATGTCTTACTTTCGGGGAAACACGGTAGGCAACCTCGGCACTACAACTGTTATGAAACTACAAGTCCCATGAGGCATTTCAAGATTTTACAGCCACATGCATGATTCCCAGAGGGAGAGGCATGATGAAATTTGTAGTCTCCTCAGCAATGGCGTTACAAGTTTCCCATACCTAGTGTATAGTCAGCCTTAGAAAATTGATTTTTGTAGTAACAAAAACCTGACTGGGTCTCCAACTCTTCCCTACTCTGTCCATAAGAAAATAAACAAGTTTTGTCCAGATCTCATACAATGTAACAAATGCCTGGCTGTCAGCCATACAGAAATGGTCACATGTGCTATGAAGACGCAGTGGAGAATGGACAGGCACATCTAAAGGGATGCAGGGACACCACCTTTCTACAATTGAATATGGTTTGTGTTGTGTATGTGCAGGGGAGCACGGCCAGGAGTCATATGACGAGATCACGTGACTCCAGCTCAGCTCTGGTGTTGTGTCTGGAGCGGAGTTTCCTTGTGCGTGGGTGACTGGACTTCCACAGCACATCCCACTTAGTCACCTATCAGCCACGTAGTGCGTGGTTCGGGTTTTTTTTTTTCATTCTTTATTTAGTTGACGCACATAGAAACATACAGATACATTGCAAGGGTTTTTATACATCACAAATCTTTATTATGTAACAGCTGTATCAGGAATATTTCGCTGCAACAGTAGAATTATTATTACTATTATTATACAGGATTTATATACCGCCAACTGTTTGCACTGCGCTTTACAATATAGGGAAGACATTATAATTATAATTACAATACAATTCAAGACAAGATGGTAAGGAGGGCCCTGCCCGTGAGGGCTTTCAGCTTACCATCTATAAGATTCATCAAAACGAGCAGATAGAGGGGGAATTCATAAAGCCAATCAGCTTCTCTCTTCAGCTTTAAAAATGAAAGACGCTGATTGGTTGCCATGGGCAACTGCTCCACATTCTACATATCAAAACAGTATATCAAAACATAGGTGTAGAGTGGGTTGGGTGAGTAATGAAACAGAAAGGGGGAAGCTACAAGACAGGGTGCAGGGAACAAGGACAATGAAGATGGGAGGCTATGAGCAGGGAGGCTAGAAGAGGAGTATGAGGGTGTCCAGAAGGGAGGTCTGGGTGGCGGTGGAATGTGAATATCGGTAGGATTGTACAGGGTTGGATCTCGCTCGTCTCTTCTGTCGTTTTCATAATATACAGATCTTCTGGTCACCTAGTAGTGAGTGTTTTTCATAATATTTATACAAGGTGGATCGTCCTGAAAATACACATACAGATTAATGACAGGAGCAGGTTTTATACACCACTGTGCACATATTTGGTAGCACAAGCTAGAAGAATATAGAAGGAGGTTATATAAAGATAATAGATGGAAAATGAGAGGATGATGGATGTTGTTGTTCTCTTATACTGTTTACCGTTATTTATCCACTGTGAAAAAAAAATAATTTCATTGGTACCCCAAACCAATCTTCCTCTCTAGAAGCCTATACCAGGAGCAGTGGGCGAGCATCTGCCCGTGCGTAGATGTGCAAGTCTCCAGCATGCGTGTGCACATGCTCTGTATTCTGGCACCAGATGGGCTATTTAGGCTGTGACTCCCAGATGCTCTGCTGCTGCTGAATGATCTTCAGCTTCCTACATACCGAGATCCTGTACCGTGACTCTGCTTCCTAATACCGACCCGGCTTATCATGACCATTCTGCTGATACCCTGTCTTGCCTGACCATAGCTTGTTCCTGACTCAGCTTTTGCCTGCAGTCCTGCGTTGTCTGCCCATTCCTGACCTCGGCCTGTCTTCTACTACAATCCTGTCCGCTGATTTGGTACCTCACCTCCTGCATGTTTTGACCTGGCTTGCAGCTTCCTGCACAACTTCCTCTGGTGTGCCTCTCCTGCATTACCTACACCCAGAAGTTTTTCACCAGGACCAGCACCTCCTGCAGTGAAGTCTTGCGGCACTTGCGCCTCTCCGAGCCCTGACTCACCTGTTCCACTGTTCAGGGGTTTTGGGACCAGAGCTGCAAGAGAAGCCTCCCTCATCACCTCAAGCTCGGTAAGGTATGTGACACTCCAAGCCACAATGTGCTCAACTGCAGTGCTTCAATACTGTATGTTGCACTGCATGCCCTACTTTATTCAACCACAACGCCATTGAAATGAATGGCACCGCAATGGACCTGCTGCACTGTAACGCACAGAAGTGTGTAATAAACACAGGTCCTTGTTGTAAACAGGCCCTGAGAGAGAAATCCGGCACATAATATTTGGGGCTCATTATCTGAATGCCTATATCTGTATCTGATATGAGAACCATTAGATGGATAATAACATATGATTGTTTATCTGAGGGCCATCTCTTGAGTAATGTGTTAACTAGGGATGGGCTGCATGTTCGACTCGAACATAGCCTGTTCTAGCGTTCGCCGAACATTACGGGATGTCCACGGTCTGTTCGACCGCGGAACATCCCACAATGCACTGCGCCGTCCGAAACGGTAATTGGCTACAGTCTTGCACCTTGCACCAAGACTGTGCCAATCAGGGCTCAGTACAAATATAGAGCCATGATTGGGCAAAGTCACGATGACTCTGCCCAATCATGTCTCACAGCTAAGTCCCTGCAGCACACTATATAAGGCTGCTGACACCGCGGCCCTATGTAGTGTGTTGTAGGAGATAGAGAGAGAGGGTTCTAGTATAGTTAATTAAAGCAGATTGATAGAGAGTTATAGATAGTTATAATAGACTTCTGTATATATTCGAGTTCTATATAAATATCAATAAAATGTATATAAATGTCATTTTTGCGTCAGCAGGTTCTATACATCATACAGATGCACCACTTTACGGTCAGTGTAAGGGGACACCACAGGCACCATATATAAAGGATTTTTTTATTTTTAATGTTTCATTTTAAGTGATGTTAAATCACTGCTCCTTTAAAAATTTTATTTTTTAAAAGTGTTTTTTTCATTGATACATGTCCCCCAGGGCAGTACCCGGATCCCCATACACTTTTTAATGCCAATTAATTGCATATAAGCCTTCAAAATGGGGACATTTATTTTCTGAGTTCTACCCCCATAGACTTGCATTGAGTTCTAAGTTCGAATTAGAAATTTTTCCATGTTCGAAAGTTCGAGTTAGAACCGAACACGGGGGTGTTCGGCTCATCCCTATCCAGGAATAGTGATCTCTTCCTATTCCCATGTAATCATATCACATACAATTATATGCCATGTGTCAGCATTCTGCCTCTTTCAAATGCACCCGCAGTCACCCAATCATTAACTTGAATGAGTGACAGCCGCCACTTGCAAACGGCAGATTAGGGATTCCCGCTGCAGGAAGTCGCAAGTTTTTGATGCAGGAATCCCTAAACACACCTACATTGTAAGTGTAAATGAGGGCATATTCATAAAAAAAAAAAATGTTAGAATACAATGAGGGAAATTTATCAAAACTGATCTGGAAATCTGGAGCAGCTGTACATGGCAACCAATTAGCTTCTCTCTTTAGTTTGTTCAGTTAAGCTTTGAAAATGAAAGACAGACACAAATTGGTTGCCTTGTGCATCTGCTCCAGATTCTGTCTGCTCCAGGTTTAACAAATTCCCCTCAATGTATACAGCGGGAGATTCGTTTATCCATGCTGTTAGCGTGGATAGAGGAATCTGTCAGATTTTTTAGAGAGACGGAATGAAAGGAATCTCTCCATGTGTACCCAGCTTAAAGGAGAACTATGAGGTGAGTGGTTTCCACTCATTCTCATAGGTAGATCCGACCTGTGACAAAGAAGCTGTCACAGGTCGGCTCTATTGATCGAGAAGTGAGCGAACACATACCGTCACTCGCTCACTTTCCGATAATCTCCCTGCAGAGAGCGGTGACTGCCAGTCACCGCTCCCCGCAGGGATTCCCCCCCTCCCCTCTCTTATCCTCCAGTGCTGACTGGAGGAACGGATGGGGAGGGGGCGGGCACAGCAGGCTCTGCCTCTAGATAGGCAGAGCCAGCTGTCACTCACACTGTCTGGGTGGATCCAGACAGTATGGTCCCGGATGCGGCGCTCTTAGTATATCGCGGGCAATAGCCCGCTATATTCTGAGCTTTGGGTCACGGGAGGACGCTAGTATATGTCCTCCTGTGGCCCTAAAGAGAACTATGGGGGAAAACACTTGCCCCATAGTTCTCTTGTAAGAGTTGTATTGGCTCGCATTTTGGCTGAATCAGCATTTTGGCTGAATCAGAGGAAACATTCGTAATTCGAACTTTGAATTGCCATTTTATCCCCTACCTAATCTCTAACGTTAATTGAACCCCTACAAGTGCATACCCCCCTCCATATTATATAATAAAATATGTTATATTAATATATATTACAGTACAATACAGTAACAATAAATAAAAATCATTGATCAAGAGAAGAAGCTGGGGAAAGAGGCTAATTAGGGGCTACGTAGGATTAATCAGGGATTGAACAGGAATTAATGCTGCTGTCTGGTACAGAGAAAACCTTTGGCTATTTTAAAGAGTTCACCTCTGTAACGTAGGTCTTCTCAAAAAATTTAAGCACCATCCAATATCTAATGCTATGCCTATTACAATCATTTTATTCTAATCTGAATTTCTTATTCTATCCTTTTAGGATACCGGTATGTCATGGACGGGAGTAGGGATGCACTGGTACTATTTTTTCTAGATCGAGTACGAGTACCGATACATTTCGTCAAGTACATGCTGATACTAATTACCAATACCTTTTTTTTTCGTGTCATGTGACAGTTTTTCTGAAACAATACAGACTAATGATTTTAGGACAGTGGTGGAGCACCAGGGCCAGTCACATGGGGAGAATTTGAGGATGTGGAGGATTGCAGCAGGGGCAGATGGGAGGTTTGCAACAGGGGCAGAAGCAGAGGATCACAGCAGGGACAGAAGCAGAGGATCACAGCAGGGGCAGATGTGGAGGATTGCAGCAGTGCAGATGTGGCAGATAGCAGCAGGCAGGGGCAAATGTGGCAGATCGGTGCAGAGTATAGAGCAGCTGTGCTGCCACAGCTAGTGTCATTTTTATTATTTCTGCTGTTTCAGTTACACTGCATATCTATATCATTGCATTGCATTGTGTTATGCTGTATTTCTAACTACTAGTGATAGATTAACATTGTTGCAGGCTAATCTGTGTATATTTAGTATCTTTCTTTCACCCTGCTGTTTTGTGTACATCTGCTAGAACTTCCCAGCCTTTCTTCTGTACTTCCTTTCTGCATCATCCCTCGCTGAGGTAAGGGGGTGTCTATTTAACCTGTTAATGGCAAAAATGGGAATGTCTTTTCATTTTAAGAACTACAAGGAATCAAATCATCTGTTATGAGAAGGCAAATAAACTACATAGGATTCCACTCAGAGTCTTCTTTTCGAGTTGGACACTATCTGTGAATATCACCAAGTCCGTAGGTTGTCATACTGTCCATACAGATGAGTCTCAGGAAAGTATGTGCAAATACATAAAGCGGTGGTTGAAACAGAGTAGCAGAATTCAGGGCTTGTTCACACCACTTCCAGTGTATTCCAGCACGTTTAGCTGCTGGAACGCACTGCGTTGCATCCTGGCTGGCTCCCTGCGTTTTGGCCGGGAGGGGCTGTGACGGTGCATTCAAGTTAATGGCACCACAGCCACTCACTCCACCAGCAGTGCAATCGCCCACACCAGAATATGTTGCACATCGATGCCTACGTTCCGGTCCAGTGCGATCATAAAAAAATAGTGCATGCAGCATTTTTTGCGATCGCACTGGACTGGAACACAGGCATTGATGTGCCATGCGTTCTGATGCGGGCGATCACACTCCGGGCGGGGGGGCATGGCTACGGAGTGATTGACTTGAATGCACCGTCACACCCGCTCCCGCCCCAGAACGCAGGGAGCCGGCCAGAATGCGAGTGCGTGTCCAGTTTGTTCCAGCAGCTAAACATGTCGGATAGCACTGGAAGTGGTGTGAACAAGCCCTCATACACACAGACACACACTCTCTCCCTCCCCCACAACCCCCACACTCAGACACACCAAAGAAAATCCAAGATATTGGGTTTGCCCTCAGAACAGGAACAACTGGGAAATCCTCCAACAGGGACACTAGTTCGGGTGACCCTACTGACCACAAAGTATTTCCTTTGGAGGAATTTTCTCTCCCACCCTGTTGTGGCTATCGGACAGGAAGTGAAGGGACATATCTCCAATAGACCACAGTTGGGAAAAAAAGCTGACATGGGTTATAACCCTCTCTTTTTCTATCCAAAACTAAAAAAAGTTTTTGGGCTTCAGTTCATTCACAATTGTATAGCAAGTATAAGGCTAGTGACAGTAAATGATTCATTGAGGATTTTTGTGTAATCATACTAAACAAAATGTTTGCTTGTCACATAAACCAAGGACCATATTTAGGAGTACTAGATGTCTTAAAAACATGACAGCTCCGAAGCTTATGAGGCACAATCAGGAATTTCTTACTTTTTGAAAAGTAAAAGGAGTGTTCCAACGTAGGAAAAGGACATGTTTGAAATGCACATAAATTATGGTCATCTCTGGTCTCAGTTGTCTCTGTTTGCTTTATGTAAGGCGCATTACATGTTTGTGTACCAGGAAACCTACTGGATTTTCATTTTAGATACAATTATTCCTTAAAGGGTTATTAACCCTCCGGTATTTTTGCATATAGTGCTAGCAAGCAGTAGATATATGCAAAAAGTGTAAAAAAAAAAGCGGTTTAAACTGTGTCTTCCCCCGCGCGATCCCGTCTGAAAAATGTGACAATTCTCAAGCGGCCGCAAAGCATCTTAGGGGGGGGGCGCATGTGCAGTTCCCATTTTCGGCCGGGAGACGAGAAGAGACACAAGGTAAGTATATGGATGGTGTATATCCGCATGCAGGCACCGTGGAACAGGAAGTGCCAGGAAGGACAGAGGAGTCAGCGCTGGATCGGAGACTCGCCACAGCGCTGGAGAGAAGGCTGAAAAGGACAGGAAAGAAGAAGATCGGATTAAGAAACATAATTTAAGGTAAGTGCTGACACTAACATTGGGGGGAGGGGGAAAAAATGTATACTTTAATGTCACTTTAAGGGATGCCTGCAATATATACAATATTATAAAGTTGATGCAAAGTAACTGATAAAGCCAAATTATTAAAACTTGGCTCTCCATACTGTAATTTGCTGACCTCTAGTGGAAAATCTTAAAATGTACCTAATGCCAAAACTTATTTTTTTCACTTTTGATAGATGTTTATTGAATTTTTAAAGAAAAGCATTTAGCAAAGCTACATAGCTTAGCAAATACATAAGGTAAATATTGGACTATCTTGCAATAAATGTAGTCAATACAACTCATTAAACAGCATACGATACCACAGGTTTGCAAGAATCAGCAAATAGACGGAAGTAGCATGGTCCATAATGAAAGTTCTGTAGAAAGGAGAAGAATGGAGAGCAGCGTGGAAAGGGTGGACAAGAAGTAATGGGTAGGAAAGAAGTCACCAGGAAAAAGAGGGCACCAGAGTTTACCTTCCCCACCAAATTGATGACCTTATAAAGACATGAAGCATTCAGGCGTAAGTGAGGCATGGTCATATTGGACCCATGGGGTCCAAAAAGAGAAATTTCTTATGAGTGCCCATAAGTATACTAGTATACTAGTTTTTCATCTGTGAAGAACAAATCTACGTATTTTCTGACCTCCATGAATTGTGTAATTTGCTTCTTCCAAGCTTTAGCAATAGTTTGTTTGGTACCTAGTAATATACAGTATAAGTATATAGTTTAAATTGTGACTTGGTAAGAGAGAGAGTTAATGATGAAGAAGCACTAGGTAAGGGTCTCTTGGGGGCTATTAAATAAAGTTTGCAAAAGCTTAAATACTTTGGCCTAGTCACCATTGACAACAAGTAAACAAGTGCTGACTTCTCTTAAGCAAAATACTACTTTCAAGTGGCCCAACTCTCATCTAAATTAGACATGTGCACCGGCAAAAAAAAATGTTGTTTCGTTTTGTGTTGATTCAAATTTTGCGTTATTTTGTTTTTCAGGATTTGGGTCCGAAAATCAATTTGTTTCGGGATTCGCACAAAATTTGTTAGCGGTAGTCTGCACGAAATTTGGTTTGCTGGACGAATTTTCGTTGCAGCAAAATGAAATTTTTTTACAGTGTACAGAAGAGACAAAAGCGTGTGGTTCCCCCCCAATTGATACCAGACCCTTTAGGTATTATGACACCTCGACTCACAGACCCGAATGGCATTCGGGAGCTCACAAATGCTATGTGGTATTTGACAGCTGACAATGTCAAATGGGCGGAGCGAGCCCTGTGACATCAGGGCTCACTCCGCCCATTTGTTTATATTCGGGCAGGGGATGTCATTTTGCAGCAAATTTTCGTCAGGTTCGGACGTTTTTTATTTCAGCGGGCGTCGTGCATCGTTATTGAAGCTGGATTACATCGATGGTGCCATCTTTTTTTTTTTAATTAAAGAAATAGTCAAAAATTTACTGGGTTTTTTTCTCAATTAAAGGATTTTCTCTAAAAGTGTGGTTTGCTTATTTGCATTGAATTTTAACCCTTTAGTGAATGTGTAGGGGTACAAGTACCCCTTATTCAGAAGAGGGGCGGCATCTAAGTGCCCCCTTATTTAAAGGGGGTACCCTGATGCAAATAAGCCCCCTTGCCCGCAGACCCCCACAACCACCGGGTCAGGGTTGTGGGCAAGAGGCCTTTGTCCCTATCGGCATGGGGACATCCTCCCAATGCCGAGGGCATGTGGCCTGGGGTGGGGGGGGGGGGGCGCTCAATCATCCCCCTGCTTTCCTGCCCTGCCAGGTCTGTGCTGGGATCAAGGGTCTGGAATTTTAGGTGGGACCCCACGTTTTTTTCCCCTCATACCTACCTCAGGCCTAAAGGGCCTTGTATGGTTTTGGGGGGAAACCCCACACATTTTTTTTAACTGGGGGGGGGTCCCTCCTAACATTACTACCAGACCTAAAGGGTCTGGAATCAATTGGGGGGGAACCACACACTTTTTTTTTCTCTTCTGCAGACTGTAAAAAAATATATGTATATTTTTTTTAATGTCACAAATTCAAAGAACAATCGTCCACAAACGAAAATACGTACAGACTACCGCTAACAAATTTCATCCAAAGTTTCATTTTCGGAAATTCGGATTCGTTTTCATTCGTCATTTCTATTATTCGGATACATCCGAATCTCCGAATAACGAAAATTTGTCCACAAAACAAATTTTTCCGAAATGAATCGCACATGTCTAATCTAGATTACCTGGGAGTATGCCTAACTTAATGTCTCTTGACTATATACTAAGCAAATTATCTTCCAACCTTCAGGAACCTTAAAACTCATATCTTTCTGACCAAGACATCTCCTGGAAAAGAAAAACTATAATAAATGTATTGGCTTTGGTCGTGTTATTTGCCATGCAAGGTATAATGGGCTTATTATGCTTAAAATGGGAATTGACTAGGTTAGCCAGCAAGAGCCCAGCTTTTAGATGCATGCATAGAAATTCCTCTTTGCCCACCACAATTTTTTTCTCAGACCTTATGGGCCTCCCATAATATTACAGTGGAAGAGGCAGACTGAAATTTTTCTTATGTTGATAGAAAATCTTGAATAGAGAGCCGTTTCAGTAAAAGAGTAGTTGTTGTTATAAGTTTCTGTGCTAATATAATTGTGGATATTTAACTAGCTGCTGACACTTAAATGTTACACTTGGTGATTGATAGTGAGCAGTGAGGGCGCTGGCTGTTTGGTTACATCAGGAGCTGTCTTCCTTATTTTTACAGTTGTGTGGATGGTGGATCAATGTCAGGATTGGATCAGAAAATAGGATTTTACAGTATATGTGAGTAGCTTTTGTTTTAGAATAAATGGTTTTAAAGCGGGACCACACGATGGCGGGAATTTATCAAAAGCAATTACGACAGTTCATTTTTTTACATGTGCAAATCTGTTTAGCCTCTCCTTTTAAGATGTGCACCTGTTTTGACCAGAGCTTGTGCTATTTTTCAGATTGAAAGTTTTTTGCTCCTGTTTATATCTGCACTTGTTCTGAAACATCTGCACTTGTGTCTGAAACTGGAGCATCACCTAAGAAAACAATCGCAACTTAAGTCCCCATGGCCACTTCTTCAAGAAGCGACAGTTAAGCTTTTTGCCTGGAGTTACGAGTCTTCTTTCCTGGAGTCTATTAAACCTCATTTATGAATAACATTACGCTAGCAACATAAATCTGGCGCAAAGTGCATCAAATATATTCCGTGCAAGTTCAAACACTTGTAATTGCTATGATAAATTCCCCCCAATAGTGCTTAAAGCAGACCTTTACATTCAAAAATCTAATTCTACCAGTATGCCTCTATGTATGATGATTAATAATAATACAGACATGTCAGGTGTAAAATGCTGTGATTTTGAAATACTTACACTTGCAGAGCATTCACTTCCTGCTTTAAAAGGGCAACATGACTTCAGTTTGACAAAATATTGCACACTGGGATTGCCTTGTCATCAGCAGAGCATTGCTGGGAAATCTCATCTCAGTGAAAGGCATTTTCCTCCCCTGATATAATGTGCATGTTCACATGTCTAGTCACATGTGCCAGATTTTCAGGAAGTAAAAGGAGAGCTAGTAATCTGCCCTTAGTAAACTTGGCCACTGTCAGAAGACGGGAAGAAAAGATAAATAAGGCATACAAAGAATAGAAAGCCGGCAATTTATCTAGAAGCAGGTGTATGAGATTGTCATTACTAAACTTTTCTAAAGGTGTGTTTGTTGTAATTTTAAAGATATGGGTAAAGGTCCGCTTTAAGCTGATAACACACAAACAATTCTAATTTCTAGTGTCTTTATTGAACACACCCAATAAACATTCACATTGCTGGAGGACCAATCAACTCTGATAATGTTGTCTTTGTTTTCCATACGTAAAATAAATATATACGCTATATGCTCTAATATAACAATAATGTGTACATAAGCGATAGTCCAAAAGGTCACTTGCAGAACATTTCCATATATATGACAAACAATTGTTAAAACAGTTTTCCAAAACCAAAATCTTCAATGCAATTCCACGTCCTTATGTGCTCACACCTATTTGGGCACACTTTTTTATTTAATTTCATTTGGGCTCAATGAATGAGCTTATTCACTTCCTGGGGAACATTTATTCATTCAGAAGAGATCATTCAATGTTGGTAACTACCGTATTTTGCGGTCCATAAGACGCACCGGACCATAGGACGCAGGGAGGTCCGGCGCGCCTTATGGAGCACTCGAGACTGTAGCTTCTGTGACAGCTTCTATGACAGAAGCTGTCACAGAAGCTGCAGTTAGTGACTGCTGAGACAGGTGGCGCTGTGATTACAGCTCCACGGTCTCAGTGATGACACAGAGCAGACGAAGAACGTCTATTCTTGGTCTATTCTATGTGTATTCTGCTCTATGGTTATCTCGATCGTCGCCGCTGCTCGGTTTTAATACGAGTGATCTCATTAGATCACTCGTATTAAACGAGCAGTGGCTTCTACTACTCGCCCGGCGCCCGAAACTGCATGTCTCGGGATTCGCTCCATAAGACGCAGGCACTTTTTCCCCCTCCTTTTGGGGGGAAAAAGTGCGTCTTATGGAGCGAAAAATACGGTATATGTTCCTTCAATACAAGCTCTTCAGTTACCTCCACTGTCTTCTCCCCCACCGAACCTCATCAAGGACAGAAAACCATAGTGTACTCCCTAAAAACACATTTTTTTGTTTTTGTTGTTTTGTTTTAATTAAAAAGAAAATAGCAATCCTCACATTAAAAAAATGCACCAGTCATGCACTAGATAAAAGCAGCTGTAATGATAACAGTAAGTATACTGTTACTTCGGAGAGACACTGCCACTCTGCACCTCAGGCTCGCTTTCAGTTCCACCCACATTTGTGTTACTAGGCTCTGCCTTATGTACGATCCATCAAATTGTTTTAGTTAGGGGCGTTGAGAGGGGCACTTTCCAACTGCCTGCGTTACCAAAGTTCAAGAGGAATTTTCCTTCAAGACTTCTTCTCAAATCAACACTTCTGGGAATGTTGATCTCCTAGTCCCCCACAACCCTCATTGGTTCCTCGTTTAGACCTGTAGAAGGACCCACTGAGCCTACAGGGGACTAAGAGATTACCACTGGTGCCACTATCTGCATTTTTGAGGATCCAGTCACCTGCAGAGGAAGAAGAGGGCAAAGAGGATGTGTGACATTATCGGACTTGACCAAAGAGACATGTAATAAAAAAAATGTAAACAAAGGAAATATACCACTTTTTCTAAAGGCTGCTGTATTGCTCCTATAGAGGGGACAGGGAGGCAAAGGGTGGCAGAGATCCTGAACCCAGACGTGGACTTTAAAACTGAACACCAAGAAAAAAGAGAACAACAGCTGAAATACTTATATATGTAAGCGATCCTTCAAAGGGATTTGTAATTATGTTGCTCCAGTGTTGTGATCCAGGAACTTCAAGACAGCCCAGATAGATCAATCACCTTACTGCAATTATAACAGTTTAAAAAAAAAATGTAATTAAAACGTTTAAAACATGTATTTAAAACACATGTAAAGTATTTAAAGGCAACACTTTTTTTAGTTTTGAAGAGAATAAGGAAGGATTTAAACTCCTGTCAGGTCTTCATTGATGTCTGTGTCCCAAGTAAGTCGTTTTACCCATTCAATTTGTCATAGTGACCAATGACACCAAGACAGATAGTGATGGAAAAATCCATACATTTTACAGTTGTCACCAGAACAAGAGGTGAGGGTAAATCTTTTAATGAGGACACCTGTTCCAGTGACAGCTGTTTAGGAGGGGAAACCCCTTTCATTTCTGTAGAGATTTCCTCTGACTTCCTGTTGCGTTGTCTTTGGCACATCATATGGACAGGAAGGTGAAGGGCAGTCTTCTCAACGGGACATAGGCAGAAAACTAAAAGAACAGTTTTTCCTATACATACACTTTAATTGTTTTTAATGAATACATAATTTAACTACATTTTTTATTTCTTTTATTTTGTCTGGCGCTTGGCTCTAAGATGCAAACAGATCCAACAATTGTGAGGCTTGCTGATATCACTCTCATCATAGCTGCACCGTAAAAAGGGTTCAGGCTTCTGCTGGGTGCAGTCAGTTCAGAACCAACAGAATATCAACAATATTGTTCGATGGCAAAGTTCTTATAAGTAGAGTACCTCTTCATGATGCCCACATAGGCATCAACTAAAATGCTGCTGCATTGGTATCTTTTTCTAGATTGCTGCAGTATGTAGTCTTACCACTAGATGGGAAGGTTGAGATTGCTAGTAAGGACTCCATCTCAGAATGTTAGTTCCTTTTTATACTAATTCCATATTTTGATGCCAAGGGAACTGGCACAGCTGGCATTACTGCTGGCACACAAGTCTATAGTCTTATTTATGGTATAATTCAACTGTATTCAAATGCCATAAACTGTGCAATTAATAAAATAAAAACACACTGCCATCTTCCACCACTTCTTACATTAAGAATTAAACATTATACTTGTTCAATCATTGTTATTGAAATGTTTCATTTAATTGAAAACAGAGGGACATGTTTATATTTTAAAATGCACTGCAGCGTACAAATGATCTCCGCATGTTACAGTCAATAAGCAGGACAAAGAATTATGACATTATTATTTCTAGTATTTTCTGTCATTCATACCTTTTGAGTACTGGGTGGAAGAATAAATGAAGCAATGCATATAACGTATATACTGTAAAACATAGCATATGAAGTAACCGAGACAGGAGTATGTAATGTACAACATAGAGAGTAGAGTGCAAATAGGGAGTCTCTAGAGATGCAGGGCCATATTTGACTTTTTCTTACAAGAAAGTCTAAAATGGATGTAAACTCTAACTGAATGATATGCAGGGGTATATTTATAAAGCAGTAAATGTGACATTTACCTATCATTCACAGATAGTAAATAATTCCCTGTAATTTAATACCCATGCACCAGGTAGATTTGCCTGCAGTGAGTATTTGGTGAATATTAAATTTACTGCTTTATGCTCTTTACTTTGCTAAACAATTGCAATTTGTTCATAAAAAATTATTTCTAACCTTTTTAAAACTTTTGTTGCATCTCAGTGCTGCTGATCTCCTACATCATTTTGCAGCTACTTCCTGTCTACATACATGGACTTCAGTTGGGAGACAGGGACAGTCACTTTATAAGAGCATGATGTGCCTATTAGGCCATGGATCTCACCAAGGTCCCGGTTCCTAACATATCGCAGCCTCTGGCTCAATGGCTCAGCCAAAGGTTAATCAGGACCACTGTTTTAGGTACTTGAAACACCAGCTTTGATGACCCTGTTCTGTCTCCAATAGTAACACAGGCTCTGGACATTTAAAGTCTATGAATTTCACCACCTGTGTGTTTTAATACAAATTTTAACTCCTATTGTGGTTTCCTGATTCAATGCCAAATCTAGTTTAAAAACTCAACTTGGACTTCTTTCTTGTGATCAAGCAAAGGAAACTTATGCTATTTCGCCACTTCATAGTGAGGTTCCTCTTTGCCTGTATAATGTTGTTTTAAGTTCTTGTAAGATGTTTACTGAACCTGGTTTAGCCTCATCTGCTGCCTCACAGATTCAGCACTTTCTACAAGGCTCCCTGTCAGTGGGACAGTCCACACAATAGCTTCTTTATTTGGGTTATGTATTATTTCTGATTCACATTTGTTATTTTGTTTCTTGTTTTTACATCTTCAGTTTGATGTTACAACTGTCCTGTTTCATTTTCAAACAAAGATACAGTATATTGACACATCTTTAAAGTGACACTAAACTTCGCAATGTAATCCTTGAGGCTAGATTCAAACCAGATGCAGTGCGACCCGGCCCGATTCTGGCCACAATGCACTGCATTGCATTGCGGCCGGCTCACTTTTTTGTGGGGCAGGAGGGGGCGTGACGGTGACCATTGAAGTGAATGGCAGCGTAGCCACACCCTCTGGCTGCAATGTGATCGACCGCATGGGACCCCAAGGCACATTGTGCCTGCGGTCCGGTGTGGTGCGATCAAAATGCTTCAAGCACTATTTTGATCGCACCGGACCGCAGGCACAATGTGCCTTGAGATCTCGTGTGGTCGATCTCATTGCGGACCGGTGGGCGTGACTACGGTGCCATTCACTTCAATGGCCCGCCACCCCCCGTCCCCCTCCTGCACCACAAAAAAGTGAGCCAGCCGCAATGCCATGCAGTGCATTCTGGCCAGAATCGGGCCAGAACGCACTGCAACTGGTGTGAACGTAGCCTAAATCCTAAAAATGCATTCAAGTATCTTAACTACTAACAAAAATGTAGCTTATTTGTGTATCATTATAACTTTAATACAAATTATCTAGCTAAACATGAGATCGTAGTTCATCACGGGAGTGGTGGCTACTTTACAACACACACAGGGGCCATGGAGAACAAAAGCAGCCACCCTCCAGAAGGAAGGACAGTGTCAGCATGAATTCAGAGATGATCTGAGGATCTACAGCTGAGTGATACACAAAAAAAAACGAAATTGTTGTTTGTAGTTAAGATACATAAGTGCATTTTAAAGATTTAACGCCTGATTTTAGTGTCACGTTAACACCTGAGGTTACCATCACATTAAAGCTGGGTTCACACCTGGGCGTACGCAATATGCGCGTTTGCCGCGCGTTTTGGAGGTCTATCCAGCTGTATCCTAATGGATACGTGCGGCAAATATGTCCCAAAGAAGCTCCTATACTTCTTTGGGCGTAGGGCGTTTTTCAGCGGGTTTCTACGCGCTGTAAAACGCCCAGGTGGGAACCATGCCCATAGGCAATTATAGGTTTTCACATGTTGAGCGTTTTACAGCGCGTAGGAACGTGCTGTAAATCGCCCAGGCGTGAACCAGGCCTAATGTGTCAATATAGCTTTGTTTGGAAATGAGATAGGGCACCATCTAGTGACATTTTTGCAAGATTACATGTGGTTATAACAGCTGCCGATGGAGTTTCCACTGTTATGTTTATATATTTTTTTTTTAAATAATATGTTTTTATTGAAGATATTTTCATACACGAGTAAGAAGACATACAATACAGAACATTACAGTATAATACAGCCTCTATGCAAGCGTGCAATAATGTGGCACCTCATTTAGGTACATATCACAAAAAAAAGACCTCAATGATATCCCCTTGCTTGAGAGCATACCCCATGTCTGGCATGGCCGTTTTCCATACAGTTAACGCAATCGTAATCTTATATTCAAATACCAACAGCTAAGGAGCCACCAAGGGAGTCATAACGCATGGGACACACTCCATACCTTATAGTGTCGAGACTGTTATTAGGAAAAGAAGAGTGGAAAAGAGGCGAGAAGAGATAAGAAAGCAAAGTTTGAGGAGGGAAGGTAAGTACACAAAAAGGAAACAGGGAGGCCAGAAAGGTAGCCAAGTGTAGTACTGACATAAAAGCAGACACATACAAAGGAAAAAGGAAAAAGGATCCTTCCATTTACATCAGGCCATAAATATTCCTAGGCCCTCTCTTGAGATGATCCGATTCTCTCAAGTGTCAAACAATGCTCGAAACGTGCCAGTGGTGCAGCAGGGTATCCATACACTCCAGATATGGGAATAGCGGTCGTGTAACTGGGCTGTGAGCTCCTCAGTCCTACAAATGGACTGCATTTCTTCAATCCATTCCTTCAGGGTAGGGTTAACAGCGGATTTCCAGTGCCTCGGTATGACCGCCCTACCCGCCAGGACAAAGAAGCGGAGTAGGCCTTTTTTGACTGATTTATATGATCCCGGGAACATGGACAGAAGGGCTAGCTGTGGGGTTCCCTCAATTCTGCTGCCCGTGAGGTCCCCGTATGTGGAGAAGATGGAGGCCCAGAATGCGGCAACCCCAACGCAACTCCACCATATATGCAACATGGAGCCAGGGTGTAAGGAGCACCTCCAGCACAGGTCAGAGGTCTGAGGGTAGATAGCTCGAAGTCGGGTTGGGCAATAGTACCACCTGGATAGAATTTTAAAATTGCGTTCCTGAGCTTTACTGGCCACTGATGTTTTGTGTGTGAAGGCAAGCGATTTATTAATGTCTGAACTGGAAAAGGTGCACGACAGGTCTGCAGCCCATTCTACAAAATATCTAGGGATGTCAGTGAAAAGATGTTGTAGAAGGAAGTCGTAAATAGTCGATAGGGTCCTGTTTGGTGGCGTGGAGTCCACACACAGACGCTCGAATGGGAGTAGGCCCCTGTGTAAATCACCTTTGCTAGAGAGAGTGGCGTAGAAGTCCCTAAGTTGGAAATATTCCAACCAGTGTCCAGACACCGGGTCAGGCGTGTCCATGAGTGATGACAAAGTCTGCAGTCCCCCTGCTGTAAGAGCTGAGCAAACCGGGGTAAAGTTAGAACTGCGCCAACCAAGGAACTGGGCCCTATGTCTAGCTGGAGGAAAATCTGGATTTCCCATAATGGGCGTTAGAGGTCCCGGGCGAGAGGAAAACGCCGTTCTCTTAAGGAGGGAGTCCCAAACTCTAAGTAGAGGGGGCAAACAGCAGGGAAGGGACCCTAGTGCGGGACGACACGCAGGATCAAGCCATGGCATGGACGCAGGGGAAAGGGGTGAGATAGACATTTCCAGCTGAACCCACAGTTTGTGTTGAGCGTGGAAGATCAGGTCAACCAGTCTAGTCAGTAGAGCAGCTTTGTAATATAGTTCAATGTGGGGAAGACCCACCCCCCCATTTTGCTTTCGCCTCACCAGAACCGTGTACCTGAGGCGAGCTGAGGAACCAGACCATATGTACCGCAAAAGGGAAGAGCGAAGTGAACGAAAAAATACACTTGGTACCATTATTGGAACCGTTTGGAAGACATAAAGGAGCCTGGGTAGGACGTCCATCTTGAAAAGGGCCACCCGACCAAACCAGGTATGGCCAAGTCGGGACCACTCCCTAAGTTTATTGTGGATGTTGTGTAGTAGGGGTTTATAATTCAACTCATACAGCCGCTCAGGGCGTGGAGAGAGCAGGACCCCCAGATATTTCAGTCCCCCATCCGCCCATGAGAAGGGGAAGGACCGTCTCAGTGACGTTTGGAGCTGTGGAGGGAGGGAAACATCCAGGGCCTCCGTTTTGCTCATGTTTACCTTGAAGTTACTCAAGGACGAAAACATTTTAAATTCTGTTATAAGGGAAGGGAAGGCTATATGGGGATTAGTAATGTAAAGAAGTAGGTCATCAGCATACAGGCTTAATTTGAAATCGTGACCTCCCACTTTCACACCACAAATATCCGGGTTGGCCCGCAATGCGCCCGCCAGGTGTTCCATAGCCAAAATATAAAGGTAGGGGGAGAGCGGGCAGCCCTGTCTGGTGCCGTTCCTGATATTGATTGGTTCAGATAAAATGCCATTAATCTTGACTCTAGCTGTGGGGGTATGGTAGAGGGCTAAAATTTTACTGAGGAGACTAGGGGGAATGCCAATTTGCCGTAAAGTGGCCGAAAGAAAAGTCCAACTGAGGCGATCAAAGGCCTTTTCTGCGTCTACTGACAACAGACATAGGGGAATATTATGGGAGCGGGCATAGGCCATAAGAGTAAGGGATTTAGAGGTGTTGTCTCGGGCTTCCCTAGCTGGCACAAAGCCTACCTGATCTAGGTGAATCAAAGATGGGATGTGTAGTTTCAATCTATTGGCAATAATTTTAGCATAGATTTTAAGGT
>NW_017306363.1:746179-747077 GCF_000935625.1 Nanorana parkeri
AGTGTAAAAGGTTTCTGGTAGATTAAACATTGTATAAAGATATATCTGCCCTCCGGATCCGACATTACGTTAGTAACCGACACAGGGAGAGAAGAGTGGAACCCCACAGCCACACCCTTAGATTTCTTGAGTGGATTATTACTCGTGTGCCATAGCGCATAATGTCTGGTAGGTAGTTTAGGTGCAACCGAGGACTGGAAATGCGTCTCCTGTTGGAATAAAATCTGGACCTTACGTTTGTGCATGTCATACAATACCTGGGATCGCTTTTTAGGATTGTTGAGTCCCTTGACGTTCAGGGAGCACATATTCACTAACGCCATGGGCATCTAGGGAACAAAACGAGCAAGAAGATCAATGGACGGATCCTTAATACCTGAGGAGACAAGAAAAGGAAGAGGGGAGACGAAAAGCAGAAGAAGGGAGAATAGTAGAGAAAGAACACAGAACCAAAAGATACTGAGGGACAGGACCTCAGCGAGAGGTTAACATTCCAACATCCAAGCCCAGCGCGTGGTCCTCCAGCCCCACTCAGGAACCGGGGGAGCACCACCTAACGGGGGCAAAGAAATCAACATGGTCCGGGAGCCCCCTAGACCAGCAGATGGATGATAAGTATGATAACACAATATAGTGAAACCTTCAAACATTTGATGAGAAAAATTGAAAACTACAGGCGATGCGAACCAGAGGCCAGGTAACATTAGACCCCATGATAATGTAACACAAAACCTAAAACTTATAGCCCCTATGGGGTGCGAAGTCTCCTACGCCTAGTAGCAATGCAAAATAACAGTAACGCACATAGCAAATATCAGCAGTGGCTTCAGCTTGCATGGTTAGCAGATAGATGTAGCGAGCCAAGCAATAGCGGAGACATGGGACCCAAAGCGAGCAA
>NW_017306363.1:748485-750192 GCF_000935625.1 Nanorana parkeri
AGAACATGCGACTGCTCACGGCCATAGCGAAACCACGCCCCTATGTTTATATATTTTTATTATTTCTTCTGATTGTGTGTGTGGGTCCATTTTGTAATTATTGCTCTATATGTTTGTGTACAAATTATGTTTGCATTTTGCTTTAAAACTTTTTGTAGATATTATTGGATATCATGCATGTTAGATGGTTAAGACAGGTAGAGGTAAGTACAGTTCCAAGGACCTGCTCTCCGATGTTTTTTGGGTACTGATTTTCTTTATAGTTTTACATATGCACAGCTAAATAAAGTATATATGTAAGCGAAGCACGCTTTCACTATGGATTCCTCACAGGTGGAGTGCATTTGGTATCACTCCACCTGCGACAGGAGCCGATGCTATAGAGGAGGCATTGGCTTATGCGGCTCTGCTCCCTCCGCTGCCGCCTCGCTTCTTCTAGCGCTGGCTTCATTGGCACCGCTGATTCTCTCTGCAGCGCTTCAGGTTCCCCCTTATGCCACCACCGGCCCTGGGAAAGGTCGCAACTAGGTCTTATTTTCGGGGTAGGTCTTATATTTTAGCAATTCCCAAAAATGGTACTAGGTCTTAATTTCGGGGTAGGTCTTATTTTTAGGGAAACAGGGTAGATAGTGCTATGATTTTTCAGCTTTCATTTAAAGAAGAACTATGGGGGCTAGGGCTTTTCCCCATAGTTCTCCTAAGGATAACGGGAGGACACAAACTAGCGTCCTCCCGTCACTCAAAGCTCAGTATACTGCGAGCTACAGTTCGCAGTATACTGAGACGCTGCAGCTGAAACGGATCCCGACAATTATGTCTGAATCCACCCAGCTGCGTGAGTGACAGCTGCCTCTGACTATCTAGAGGCAGAGCCAGCTGTACCCGCCCCCTCCCCGTCTGTTCCGCCAGTCAGCACTGGAGGATCGTAGCGGGGAGGGGGGAATCCAGTCCCTCCCCTGTCATGGCTCTCTGCAGTGACAGGATCGAGAAGTGAGCGAGCGCCGGTATGTGTTCGCTCACTTCCCGATCTACTGAGCCAACCTGTGACAGTTTCATTGTCACAGGTCGACTAGAACTATGAGGATGAGTGAAAATCACTCACCTCATAGTTCTCCTTTAATACAATGCTTTCAGATTGTGAGTCTGCGTGTCCTTGGAAATATTTTGCAGGTGGTTGATACCCATAAAATTTGGGCAGAACCATACTGTGTTCTGAAGCATTAATACAGCTCTTTAGCCAACTTAAACAAGTAGTTGGTCTTAGGTGCAAATTATATATTGAAATTTGAGTTATTTATTCTTTAATTTCCATATTTCTACTACTATACAGTATAATACAATATAGCTACAAAGGCGGGGGAAAAAGGAGTAAAGCAAAAAAAGATAATATATATTATATACTATATAACGGATGGATTATTATGGAAAGAGCTCCTGGGTTTCAAAAAATCGTATACGAACAGCGCAAACCCCCTAACACTGAAATCCCATGAGTGGAGCTCTCCAATAAACAAGTATTCAAAAGTAAAGTGTATCAAAAGGTTTTAATTAAACATATATCACCTCATACATGACATTTAAAACTTTTAAAACCACATATAGCTTCCCTATGATGACCCAAATGTAGGACAGAGTGATCAGGAGCAGTGGCGTAACAACCGAGGGGCGGGGGGGGGCGTTCGCCCCGGGCGCATAGATGGCGGGGGG
>NW_017306363.1:750301-756037 GCF_000935625.1 Nanorana parkeri
GGGGGGGACTCTGTGTGCTGCATGTGGGGAGGTGGTCTCTGTGCTGCATGTCGGGGGTTTCTGTGTGCTACATGTGGGGGAGTCTCTGTGTGCTACATGTGGGGGGTCTCTGTATGCTTCATGTCAGGGGGGTTACTCTGTGCTGCATGTCGGGGGGTGTCTCTGTGTGCTGTATGACGGGGGGCAGACCCGCCCACAACCAGGGTCCAGGAAGCCACCCCCCCACAACCAGGGTCCAGGAAGCCCCCACTGACCACCAGGCAAAGGTAAGGTGACACATTTTTTAAAAATAAAATCCGGGGACATTGTGGAGCGATGGATACAGTTGTATCAACAAATGATGGAATTACTCACTCATTCAATTGTGGCCACAAGAAAGAGAGTCCCCATTTCCATGATGGATGTCCTGATGGTGTTTTTCAATAAAAGTATTTGTAATCCTGGTGGTTGTTTCTTTCAAAGGTTTAACCCAGACCGGCGTCACCGTACACTTATGCAGAGGATAGCCCGGTAGTTCCCCCTGTGAGTGCGGCCGCACAATGAGACAGGGGTAGACCGAACTCCACGGGCAAAGTATCCCATAAAGTGCTTGATCCAAAGCCCAGCTGCTATTGGAAAGATGTATACGAGTGAGAACTCCACTCAATCCAGTGTTTAAGTAGATGATCCGTGTTGTTGTGATGCTATGTGAGCGGGCCTCGCTCTATACGATCAGTGTTGTGGAGGCTCCTCAACCCGATCACTGTGATGGCACAAAGCAGTAGGTCCTGGGTCTCCAGGGAAGCTAGCTCCACGCTAGACCCTACAATATAGAGTACTGTATGTAGTGACTGTCTGTTGTTGTCAGAACACAAAGACAAGAAAATACTCTATGGGAACACAGACAGCAATTAAAACATGCACAACAAAACTGGCAACCGCTCAAATCAGTTTATAACTAGCTTTAACGTAAGGTGCACATGGAAGGGCATTGCACAGTACAAACACAACCATTTCACAGGACACTCACCAGCCAGCCTGCACACTGTCTATCAATATGCTTTATAAACAAAGGTTTTAGTTACATAACTGCAAAATATGGCCCCTCTGTGTATTGTGGTCTTAACTCTCATCTACAAGAGCCTCCATCTTGGAGTATATATAGCATTGGATAGATTGCATTGAATAAATTAGATAGGTTAAAGTTAGGACCACACCAATGCATTGCCAAACCATGTGTTTGAAGCCATTCCACCTATATCTTTGGAAATGTAGTTAGAGAACCTCTATGTTGAGAAGTCAGCTGCTCTAATTTCAAATGAACTGTCAATATCCATTTCCCCACTGTTAGTGGATGCAGTGAAATCTACTTTTGTGAAATCAATTTCCTAGCAAGGATCAATGCACTACCAAGCCCCAGTCTCAGATCAGCTTGTTTGTCTGGAACATATAGAAGCCTCAAGATACATGTGTATGGATTACGCATGATATATACTGATAAAAACCTTGCTTAGGAATAGAGAACTCTTCCCATATCTCATGAAATTACTTTCAAGAATTATTAATCTTTAATTGTATAAGTTGCCAAATACCCTGTTGTTTCCACAGAATAAATCCCTACAATTTTCCCACCTCCTTATACAATGAATTACCCCAGATTGGAGTGAGATAGGTAAACCCCTTTATCCCCAGTAAGTCCTTAACCATTCATCCTGGCAATAGAACACCTAACCAACACTCAGGGCATAACAATTGGGCATACTACCCATAAACTAAGGGGTTAATTTATAAACATTCCTATACGCCAGGCAGATGCCACTCACATTGCAGTAGTGCTCCTAAATGGCGCTGATGAGTATAGGAATTTTTATTTGCTGAAAACCTACTCTTATATGTACTCAAGAGTTACATTCCCCTCCCTATTCAGGGAACTTGAGCAATGTGGTCACCTTAATAACTATAAGGTTAATGCTACAAAGTTGGAGTGCCTCAACATCCTTTCTACAAGACACCTTCCCTTTTGCATCGCAATCTATCAAGTACCTTGGGGAACACATTTCTTCGGACACAGACAAACTAAATGATCTTAGTTATCTCCCTTTATTGGCATCCACACAGCGCCAATTAGCCTTCTGGTCCAAAGAAAATATTCTTGGCTAGGAAGGATATCTCTGTATAAAATGAACATAATACCACACTTCCTCTACCTTATCCATACCCTGCCTTATAGGGTTCCCCACTCATTCTTTTCGTACCCTTACCCGCAGCCCTACTACATTACCTTTGAGCTTGGTCTCCCATCCCCTTAAGACATGACATTTTAGTTAAATGCAAAAGAGATGTTGGATCTAGCCTAGCCACATGGAAATCTATTATAGAGCACCGGTCCTTAGGCATATCATAGATTGGTTCTTTCAATTGCACACCACTTGGGCATTAGATTACCTCTTCTGAGGAAGACATATCAATGTCTATTAAGTTTGATTTCTATCAGGACGCAATTTTGTGCTGCACAATAATCTATGTGTTATCAGACTGTAGCATGTGGTCAAATCAAAATATAACTGCATTTAGAAAACTGACATTGTGGGATGGTCATTTTAAATTTTATAAGGTGTTTCAGCCCTCCTGTCTCACACCCTTGGGCTCCTTTTGATTGGGAGGGAGCTGGTTGTGACTTCCTCTAGAAAAGTTTTTTCCTAATTCCTTCTTCTTTTTTTGTGTTTTTGTTTTTAGTGTTGTAGTGGTGTTCATAAGTTGTGACCAAAAAAACATTCTTCCAAGCTGGAAACCACATCAAACAGCTCATCTATGCATGAAAGCACAAAGCCTCGGGTGTAAAAAGTGGCAGCAGGACTAATCAGTTAAAATATAACATTTTCCAACAAAAGGTAGTTTGTCCACTAAAGCACTGGAAAATGGTACATGTACGAGTGTCCACGGGCAACAGTGTAGCACAGTGAAGAAGTTAGTGTTTTGGTCAAAATTAAAGGCGCTCTCACAGTCGATGGCATAGAAGTATAGGCAGATTCTTATCCATCATACAATACCATCAGGGAATTGTCTCAACTGCGCCCATCTGCACCTTGACAATGATCCCACGTTAAAACTATAAAAAATTATCTGGGGTGAATAAAGGGGAATTGTGCAACAAATGGTATGGCCCACACACAGCCTTAATCTCCACATCATCAAGTCAGTCAGGAATTACTGCATAAACGTATAACTAAAGTGTTACTGTTTTTAGAGTAAAGAGTGGTGCACTATAATATGTATGTGATAAAGCAGCATCGGAGAGTACTCAACAGACTCAAGAGCTCTGGGTGCTCATCAATTAAGATCCAGTTTAATGTTGTTCTAAACATAAAGAAGCAAGACAAAGACTTTGTGAATTCATTCACTCCTTTTCAGTGCATATACATTGGACAGGCTGGTAACAAGCTAGCATTGAAACGGCAACTGTTTTGGGCTATCATTCTCTCTCAAGCCAGAGTTACACTTATATATTTAGATACATTGCAAACATTTAAACATGGCATGACTGGAAATTATATTCCTGAAATACCTCATGTTATAAGTATAGCAACATTTCTTAACCTCTTGAAATCCGCGATGTTTCACCCCCTTCCTGTCCAGGCCATTTTTCAGCATTCAGCGCTACGGTACTTTGACTGACATTTATTCTGTCATGCAACGCTGCACTGAAATGAATTTTATACCATTTTTTTACCATTTTTTGGAAACAGCTGGTAACGGCTCATGCCGTAAATGCACAAGCAGTATAATCTTATGGGAAGATTGTTGTTGAAATGTATAGTCTGGCAACAGCGATTAACATGGCTATCTACAGAAGCACACACAAACAAAGACTGGTCCATTATCCCCCTCACCCCCCCAGGTATCTTCCATAGCTAGTACCTCTACTTGGGGAAAAATGTGACTCGGAATCCATCCTCAATATAGCACTGGGTGCTTAATCAGCCAATAGCCAAGCCTAAGCATTCTCATGTGAGGGGTCTTGGAAAAATCGTGCGGAAACCACAGTGAAACGCTTCCGCCCTGGTGTGAATGGCGCCTGAATGAGGCCTAACACTTTTAAACTTTACTTTAATACTGCCACACCAATAAGAGGCTGAGGAAAGGGGGATTCTACAAAAAATGAAGGAACTATGTTATAAATGGTTTTTGCGGTGTATTTGTGTTATGATAAAATGATACAGGTGTATATTTAATTGCAACACAAGGTATCACAACGCACGGCAATGTGTCACAAAGCTTTGCCATGCGCTGCCACAGTTAAATGAATGTTTTTTTACAAAAGAAAAAAAAACATGCACTGCGTTGCGTTCTAACAGCACACTGCAGCGCATGTGCCTGGCGTATACCACAATTTGGTGCACGTGTATGTTATGTGTGTGTGGGGGAGGGGGGTTTGTGCTTTTTTTTTATTTACACATTTTTCATTTATTTTTTAATTATTATTTATTATTATTTTACTTTTGGGGGGGCTTCGGGGAAATATTCGGGGTCTAAACAGACCCCTGATATTTCCCTTTTGAAATAGAAAAAGACATTGAGGACACAGAGTCCTCAATGTCTTTTTCTGCAGCCTCAGCACTCAGTGAATGGGAAGCACTCAGTACAGAGGCTTCCCATCCATTCAGAAGCTTTACTATAAAGCAGATCTCAATGGGGACAAGCATCTGTACTGAGTGCTTTTTCCCATTGAGAAATTCATGAATGAAGAGGAGGTGATGTAGTACTATGTGTCCCCAGTTATTTACAAACACTGGAGTGATCAGACGATCACTCCAGTGTTTGTGCTGCACACGAAGGACTGGTAAATATCAATGATTCTTACCGATCCTCCGCTCGGCCACGCACACAGCCGCTATCATCCTGAGACTGACAGGAGGACAGCGGCTCCGCTCTCCTCCCCGCCTGCTGCTCGATAACGATGATCGAGCGGCAGGCGGGGAGGAGAGTGGAGCAGCTGTCCTCCTGTCAGTTTTAGGAAGGCAGCGGCTCCTCCGCCGTCTATTTTTTTTCGGTTACCCGCTGCCCCAGCCCATACAAGCGGAGAAGAGCAGCGGGGATCCGGGCCCCCCCTGTGCCGCGGGCCCCATAGAGACCGCATCGGTCGCTATGGTGGTAGTTCCGCCACTGCTTAGAAGAACATTATATCAGAATAGAGCATTATACAGCATACAGGAAGAACTTCCTGTATATATCATAGATATAAGCAAATTAGAAAACTATCATAGACTAGCAATGCTGGAAGAAGAACAGGCCTGGCATTTAGACACTTTGAAGTGCCAACAACACAAGTTTTTTTTTCTTTACTTTTACTTTCTACCGGTTCACATGAGCCTGTACTTTGTAGGGTAATGCAACAGGTTCAGAGACCTTGTCACCAACTTTGCAAAATGCAGGAAAAAAGCACAGAAAAATCAAGTAATGAAAATGCTTGCTTGCAGATTTTTTTTTCCTTTCCACAAATATGTTTTATTGTCTTGCAATGTGCCTCTGAACTTGATAGACATTTTGACTACTCCAGGATATTCATTTCCATAGCACCCCCCATCCTTGCTTGCATGTCATACACCCCTCCTCTTCTGGTACTGTCTAATTACTGTATATGCTGACCCAGCAAATTGACCTCTTTCCTCATCTCCCTCTACAATTTTTTTTGTAGCAGCCAGGTTTTGGGACAAGAACTTCTGACATCTAAATTGAAAATGCCAAAGTGAATCTGAG
>NW_017306363.1:759056-760967 GCF_000935625.1 Nanorana parkeri
CCCCCCCTTTACATCATCAGCCCGCCTTTACATCAGGAGCTCTCTTTTCATTTTAGATTCCCTGCTTCACATCAGAGTCCTCAGTCCCCCTTAATATCAGAGTCCTACCATCACATCAGGAGCCACAACTGCAGAAGCATGGCAGAGGGCGGGAGGCGGACTTTCATCCTTCTCTGAATGCATCCCACCCTCCCTGGATTGGCGTCATCTATTTCCATGGTGCTGACAGCCAGCCTATCTGCACCATGGAAAGATATGACACTGTGTGAAAATTTCAAGACAACCCTGAGGAAGCCAGAAGGCACCCTGGTAAAGAAAGGCTGCTACATAGTGTCAATTGAGTGACAGTTCTAATTCTGCTACGGCTGCTGATATCAGGTTCAATATAGTGACACCCAGCAGCAGTCTTAGGGCTTTTGGATATCTGTACAAAATGCACATATAATCTGTCTGTGTCAAATGCACATATAATATTATAGAAGGCTTTTTGTTGAAAGGAATCATCTGGGAACAGGGTCTCTTTAATGCCTGCCCCAGCAACACTTACACCTACCTTGCCTTCATTTCAGCCACTTAATTCACTGATGGGAGCAAAGAGAACAAGACTTCAAGTCATGAATGTGTATTCATTTAAGGCAGCACTTATACTATAAATTATTATAGCAAGTAGGGAATTGAGAATCTGAAATGTAACTATGTTCACAACAATAGCAATTCTCAATTCACTGTCCACTGACTTTAGAGAACAGGCTGGGTGGTGTGGTATTGTCATCAATCAAATTATAAACAAATAGTGCAAATATTATTTTTTTAAAAAGATGAAACTGGAAACGAGCAGGAGACAACCATGTCACTATTTTATTTTGGGGACTTCTTGTTTTCTGTATATACAATTCTTTTATTTATAATCCAAACTGTATTTGTGGTAATATGAATGTATTACATGTGCAAATGACTGCTCAGCTCATCCTTACCAGAAATCACTTTTGCAGTCAAAATTGAGAAAAACTCACTATATGTTTATTATGTGCTCCCATTTACACAGCATAACTAAAAATAACTTTGAAAAAAAATTGCAACCGTCTCATTCAATTTTCAAGTGACAGAAAACTCTGGCTGTCCCCAGTAAAAAAAAGGAACAGACCGAGTTTCCTCTCATTAACATGCAATACCTCTAGATCTTTACAGTTCATTCACACTTGCCACTTGCGTTTTTATGCAGAGATCTGCCTGCAAAATCTGTCAGGCTAGATCAGTGGTTCTCAACTTGTGTAACCTCAGGACCCACATTTGTCCTTGGTCATTAAGTTAAGACCCAAGTTGCACTGCAGTGGAACGCACGGCATTAGGGTACTGCACATTCCGGTGCGGGTGTACAAACTGTGGGAGGTGCGTTTGGGGTACCCATGGTACCATGCGATTAACGCACTGTACTCGTGGGAATGGGCCCTCAAAAACACTGACATACAGACATAACCACAGACACAATCTCACACACACATATACACTCCAAAATGTTTTACATTTTTTTAAGGTTCACACAGTCGCCCTACCTTACGAGAACTGGAGTGGATCCTCAGCCTGGGGTTCAGTGTTGGCTGCTGTGCTGTGATGGAGCTCCATCCATATGTGCATTGCTTGTGCAGCTCTCTTGCGCGCCCTGTAGAGGTTCCGGGAACCAGAATGCGATGTCACCATGATACCTCTATAGGGAGCTGTAAGCAAAGCATGTATGAACGGAGCTCCCTCACGGCCATAGCCCCATCACAGCTGCAACTGCAGCTCCTGATGTGAAGGGACTTCTGACATAAAAGAGAGGCTCTGATATGAAGGGGGGCTTCTGATGAGAAGCGGGGGGGTTCTTGATGTAACGGCAGACTCCAATGTTGAGGGGGGAGTCTAATGTGCGAG
>NW_017306363.1:761165-769310 GCF_000935625.1 Nanorana parkeri
CACTCTGGTGTGAAAGGAGGGGGCTCTAATGTGAAGGGGGGCCCCTAGTGTGAGAGGGGGGGAATCTGATGTAAAAGGAGGGTACTCCTGATGTGAGCCCCACCTTAAAATCCATACCAGACCCCTATCTATATACTTTTTTTACATTTTAGATTGGGGTGCCTGGAGATTTTGGATACTTTTAAAGGGAGCCATGACTGTTGAGAAATGGTGCTGTATACCCTGAAGAGGCTGGAAGGTAAACACCAGGGTCAGGATTTATGGGCTTTAGGCTCAATTCACAAAGCTAAGACACCAGAATAAAGATACTTCTGACAGGTCCAGAGACATTCGAAAGTCAGTGAAAAGGCTGAAAATATAGATGTTGATCCTTGTGTAAAGCTTTGTAAATAGAGTCAATGTGGAGTATAGCGCCTGTTGCGGATTTCCTACGTTTAATACACTGCTATCAAAGCATGCACTGCCTTCATGTTTCCTTCTCAGCCTCCTGCGTTTGATTTAAACATCAGGGAAATTGTTCCGGACAGGAATAAAAAACTTACACTTCCTTGATCAAGTTCTCCTGAATTTACAGCCTCGTACACACTGATGCCAAAATACATGCGTCCATATGCATTTGTACCTAATTTCTTAACACACCTGGAAGCATGTTTTTCAATGGCTGAATGCACTCCTAGATGTTTAGCAGTGTTCAGGTGCGTTCAGTCTAGCGGCGTTTACTCAAACAAAAAATATGTGCATCTCGGGACCGTTTAGCCCGCTTGTATGCAGCCAAATGCAACTACATTTAAATGTAGGAGAGATTAATCTGGGGAGTAAGAGTTTGTTTATACCTCCCAGATCAATTTATTTTATGTGAAATGCAGCAGGCCCCTGTCCATGAGGCCTTAAAAAAGAACTGCAAGGGTTAACTGCTTGCTTTGGTCTAGGGCTTATAAAAGTAAAGAAGAAATACTCACCTGATTCTCAGTCCTGCAGCAGTGACTGCTCACCTCTCTTCCCCTCCGCTCCGGCTGTGGTACGTCCCTCAGCGTCTCCACGTCTAATACACTGTATTAGATGTGATAGTGTTGCGGAGCCCGGGGGAGAAGAGGTTGCAGGGACCAGTTTAGCAGCCAGACGGGGCCGAGGATCAGGTGACTATATTTCCTTTATTTTCGCCTCTAGACAAAAACGAGCAGTTAACGTGGAGGTAGCCCCGCTGCAAGGGTTAACTTTCAAATTCATGGAGTTCTACTTTAATGTACGTGTCTTTACATGCAGTTTGCCATGTTTAGACACATGCAGAGTATTTAATCTCAACCAGGAGGCACACATTTCTGTTTTTTTTTTTTAATGCAGCTAAACTGAATGCACCTAAATGCAAGTAGACACACAGGAGGGAATTATTAAAGTCTGAGACCAGTTCGATCTCAACTAGTGATGTTGCCAATAGCAACCAATCAGCTTCCGTCTATCATTTTTTTACACTAAAATACCACGTCACAACCCAAACGCATGGCACGTGGTTGCGATGCGGTCCCATTGATTGTTATTGCTGCGTTTGCCAAATGGCACCATCTGCAAAAGTTGACATGCTGAGGTAAATTTGCTGTACTGAAAAGCATTGAGCCATGGCAATGTTACAGTCCAGAGGGGCCACCATGTTCATTTGTAGCTTGGAGGTGTAGGGATCAGGTAAGTAAAAGACCTTTAGACAGTTCACATTAACAAGCAGTTAACCCTTGCAGTGCACTGCAAGGATTATGGTATGGATTTTAAGGGGGAGACCCCATGCAAAAGTTTTTTTTCACCCCTGGAAAAAGGGCTTTACTCCTCCTTCCCATCACTGCATTGCGACATTGCAGGTGCGTTGAAAGGTGCATTGCAATTCCTACTGCATCTAGTCGCATTCAGAGAGGTGTATGCACTTTTTTTAAATAATTGCATGACACCACAACACATGGGAATAGATTACTATGCATTGTGCTGCGACGCAACGCACATGCGGTGGCTAGGTACGTTGGGTGCCATTAAAAAATGATGGCACCACAGTGCAACATGCGATCTCATGTGATGCAGGATCGCGTGTTGGAATGCACATTCTCCTGCATCGCAGAGACATGGCAGTGTGTTTAGGGTTCATGTACACAGGCATATTCAGGTAATATAACTTGCATTTAGCGTAAAGTACGCCTGTATTTGCCGCACCTGGGTGATGCAGCTGTTGTGGATTTCTTGGAGGAACAGAAAATGCGGAACCCTCGTGGACGCACATACCGACGTTTGCACGTGCACAGGTGTAAGTTTCCAAACGCAGAGGTTTCACGTTCGGAAGCGAACACGCGTGTGAATGCTGGCACTGGCGTTTACAGGTGTACACCCAGCTACAGCGTTTTCTGTCCATGCATTCCGATGAACAGAAAAACGCAGCAGCTGTTGCAAATGCAAATGCAGGCATATTTTACACTGTATACAAATATATCTGTGTTTGCCCCCTGAATAACCCCGTGTGCATGAGCACCTGAAAAATCATTGCATCCACTTATGTGTTTAGAAATATCCTACAAATGCATATAATGGCATAAGATGACATGTCTGTGTGAATGAGGTCCTGATCCGCCCACTTATATAATGCGGAGGATGAAAAGCCTGGCAGATCTAGCAGGATGATGATGTGATCTGATTGTAAGGATGCTGAAGATGCCATCATTCAATCACGGTGAGCATCTTCCTGTATCCGGGTGATGAGGAGGACCAGGTCCCATCCTCAGCATCCGATCCCAGCCCCCTGATCGATGCATGCAGTGCATTCTGCAGTCCTCTCCCCATACACGAGGTTACTGCCGGGCATGAGGCACGTGCTGGCTGGATCACTGCAGCAGGAGTGGCGATGGAGTCAGCATCATTGTAGCATCATTAAGGAGCAGGAGGTCCCAGAAGAAAGGAGGCTAAAAATACTGTCCTACTGCATGCTCTGTAATGTGTGACCCCGCCTGCTGTGCACTGCAGTGACTGTGCTGCGGTGCTGGCCTCAGCTACTCCCCCTCTCCTTCTCAAGCTTGAGTGCTTCATGTTACAGCCGGCACAAGGAGACATGCTTACCTTCCTCATAGTGTCTGGTGGCTCCATCTGGCTGCTTATAGGTAAGTGCTTGTTCACTGGTCCTCCCCATTTCTCCATCCTTCAGATCACCTCTGCTGATGGAGATGTAGAAAAGTTAGGGTGCTGGGATCATTGCGGCTGCAGCATCTTGTCCAGGTGCACTCTCAGTGGGCATTCCATCTATGCTGTCCTCAGATGTCATAGAAATGATTTATGTAATGGGCAGCATATACGTATTTATTTGTCTGAACTGGCGGATAATATAGATTCATTGTAATAGCATCTGATCTGATTTGCTTCTATAACAATCGGGCTGTTTTGTACACGTTAGGAAAGAACAATATTGTATCATTACCTCTTGTACTGCATTCTATCTATGACCTTTTGGGAAGCACAGTATGCTATATATGACCTATTATAAAGTGCAGCATGCTATATATGACCTATTATAAAGTACAACATGCTATATATGACCTTTTGTGAAGCACAGTATGCTATAAATGGCCTATTATAAAGTACAGTATGCTATATATACCGTATGACCTATTATAAAGTACAGCATGCTATCTATGACCTTTTGAGAAGCACAGTATGCTATAAATGGCCTATTATAAAGTACAGCATGCTATATATGACCTGTTATAAAGCACAGCATGCTATCTATGACCTTTTGTGAAGCACAGTATGCTATAAATGACGTATTATAAAGTACAGTATGCTATATATGACCTATTATAAAGTACAGCATGCTATATATGACCTTTTGTGAAGCACAGTATGCTATAAATGACGTATTATAAAGTACAGTATGCTATATATGACCTATTATAAAGTACAGCATGCTATATATGACCTTTTGTGAAGCACAGTATGCTATCTATGAGCTCTTGTGAAGTACAGCATGCTATATATGACCTCTTGTGAAGTACAACATGCTATCTATTACCTCTTTTGAAGTACAGCATGCTATCTATAACCTCTTGTGAAGTACAGCATGCTATCTATGATCTCTTGTTAAGTACAACATGCTATCTGTGACTTCTTGTGAAGTACAGCATGCTATCTTTGACCTTTTGTGAAGTGCAGCATGCTATCTATGACCTCTTATGACGTACAGCATGCTATCTATGATCTCTTGTGAAGTACAGCATGCTATCTATCTATGATCTCTTGTGAAGTACAGGATGCTATCTATGACCTCTTGTAGAGTGCAGTGGTGTGCATGTGTAACATGCAAACTCCATGCAGATAGTGTCCTGGCTGAACCTGGTACCCCAGTGCTGTCCCACTAGGGAGGGTTACTGATTTGCGTTACTACAGGTATTTTTATAGCAGGTTATGCAGCACTTTACATACTATTCATTCACACCAAGAAGCTTACAATCTAAGGTTCCTATCTCACAATATGCACACATACTATGGCCAACATAGGGAGGAGCCAATTATTTCACTAACCTCTAACATAAATATTGTTATCAATGACCTTTCCTGCAGTACAGAATAGCATCTTGTGAAGTGCAGAATGTTATCAAATGTATGAGCTGTTCCTGTAGCACTGTGAAGCATACTAGTAGTGACTGGAGATGCTGCATTTTGGATGAGGGTTAGGGTACACGGATTCTCAGATTTCACATTGTATCAATGCTTTATACTTTTTTACGTTCATAAAAAAAATATAAAGGCTTGAATGTTTTGTGGCCAGCATGAAGATAGAGAGATGTGTAGATTGTGTGTGGTTTCTAGGAGCAGAAAATAGTTTGATGAAAAAGTAGCGTTGCATTGGCAATGCATTAGACAGTATGAGGATGGACGACCTCAGTGTTATCTATTAAACAGTGTCAGCCCTTCCACAGCAATTGTCAGGATCACTGTCTACACCAGTGGTGGGCAACAGTGGTCCTCCGGCTGTGCTTTAACTACAAATCCCAACATGCCTCTGGCAGTCATGCCTGTAATTGTCAGTCTTGCAATGCCTCATGGGACTTGTAGTTCCACAACAGCTGGAGGGCCTAAGTTGCCCTCCCCTGGTATACAGCATCTGTATGTGGCAGATTTTCCTGAAGTGCTCTAGTGTGTTTTATGTTTACGGTAGGTAGATTTGGAATCTTATAGCAGCAGCAAGAAGACTTATATTTTAGAACAAATATATAGTATATACTGTATATATTATTATCTATAAGAACAGTGTCTCTACTTACTGATGGAACATTAGCGTTTGGAGGCCTGCCAAGTGTGCTACCTGGTGGTAAGTGTCTCCTGCAGGTTCATGTCATGTCAGCGTTTTGATGCGTGTTTCCTGAAATGTGACAATACTCAGTATAATACCATAATTTTCAATGGTGCTCGTTCACACCTGAGCGTTGTGTCACTTATAGCTTGAAAATGTGCATTTTCTCACAGGATTTTACGTCTAACAACTGTCTCCTCCGCCTAGCAACTAGCTTTCTATTGGCTAAAACAAAAATGCTCAAGCCTGAAAATGCCTGGAAAAAACATAGAAAAACAGGTAAAAAAACACTAAGGCCCCGTTCCCACTGCGCGATATGCAAATCGCACGTTTGCCGCGCGATATCGCGTTCAAGCTTGCATTAAAGCCCCGTTCACATGTAGCGACTTATCGCGCGGTTTCCGCCGCGACATCGCGCATTTTTGCAGCGCGATATCGCGAGAAGTCGCCGGCCAATGCTATTCAATGGAGCTGTCTTAGCTCCATGTCGCGCGTCGCTCATTGCGGTCGCAAGTCGCTTCTACCGGACCCTTTTTTCGGCGGATTTTGCGCGATTTTGTTTTTTTTCTATGGAGCCCGACGGAGAAGGTCGCGCTACCGTCGCTGGATCGTCGCTGGAACGTCGCACCGAAAGTTGCGCTATCCCGGCCGCTGCAAAGGTATGTCGCTACATGTGAATGGGGCCTGAGCAAGCTTGAATCACGGCTAAATCCGCTCCAAAAAGGGTCCTGCTGTAGCGACACACGACCCGCGACAGCAGGACCCTTTGCTCCATTGAAATGCATTGGAGCGCGATATCCGCGCGATAAATCGCTCAATGTGAACGGGGCTCAAATTGCCTGGAATACGCTCAGCTCATGTGTTTGAGGCTCCTGCTGATGAGGTTATTCCAGTGCTCTGACCTCCTGTTTGCTGGTTCATAATGCTAGACCTACATCAGTGTGCAGGGCAATAGAACCCTAATTGACTGAGTGCATTAACCCATCCTCCTCTACAGTGGCGTAACTATCACCATAGCGACCCATGCGGTCGCTACGAGGCCCGGGGCAGAGGCGCTGGTGGAGGAGATGTCTGGGGCCCAGCGGCGGTGGCCAAGGAGTCCAGGGCCCGGCAGTGCAGGAGAAAGAGACCGGGGCCTGGTGCCAGAGGTAAAGGAGGCCAGGGCCCAGCAGCGGATGGCGCGGGGCTAACAAGTAAGAGGAGTGCAGGGAACGGGAGACTGAGACCCTAAAGAGCCCACCATTAAAAGTCTTTGGTGGGCTCTGCAGGGTCACTCTCTGGAGGGCTGTGTGGGTTCACTCTCAGATGGGCTGTGCGGGGTCTCAGGTGGGCTCTGCAGAGTCACTCTCTGGTGGGCTGCTTGGGGTCTCTGGTGGGCTGTGCAGCCGTAAGTGGTGGAGTGATCTGTTCCGAGCCCACCAGGAAGCTGACAGCGCTGCAGCGCCAATCACAGGTACTGAGACATTATCCCGGTCCGCAGCTGCAGAGATCGGGATATGTCTCAGTGCCTGTGATTGGCCCTGCGGCGCTGTCAGCTTCCTGGCGGGCTCGGTATGTGGAGCTGCGAACACGCCCGAGCCCATCACTACTGGAGAGAAAGAGACTATGACCGGGCAGGCACAGAAACGTGTTCTGGAGGTAGGTACTTGCTATTTGCTATGGGGCCCTGTGACTTCTAGTTACGCCCCTGCTTCTCTAGTTTCTGTTGTACAGAGAATTAGAAAGACACAATTCTGGAACATATACTGGAATATATAAAGTACTATTATTATAATTAATTTGTATTATTGTTTTATATCTGCCTGGTGGAGGGGACATACAGAATGAATTGGAATTGATGTGATTGGTGAGTGATCTTTGCTGATCAGGCAGAAGTCTGGGCAGTAGCAGAGAGTACTCAGGACTGCGGGCTCCGAGGAGTGTTCTCATGCTCTCTATTTACTCTGCATTATCTTATTTTTTGATGTGCACTTACAGCTGGATCCCCAAAGTAACTGCCTCATTTATAAATCGTTTGGCAGATAAGAGTACCTGTATATGTACTTCAACTCCATTGTATTTAGCTTATGTACTTAGCTGTTTGGCTTAGACCAGGGGTAGGCAACATCAGCCCTACAAGTTCCATGAGACATTGCAAGACCCTGACAGCCACAAGCATGACTCCCAGAAGCATAGGTATGATGGTATTTGTAGTTTTACCACAGCTGGAGTGCTGAGGTTGCCCATGCCTGGTTTATACTGTCCTTTAAATGCTGGTCAGATATGTATGCCAAATGTATTTCTTGAAATACAGATTTATAGTCAATAAAGAGCATTTGCAGCAGGTGGAACTACAGCTGTTTGTGAATGGTTCTTTATGTTGATGATGAAAGCCTGCTATTGAAAAAAAAATTAAATCCTACTTATATAATCCAATTTCACTCTAATCTTTAGCCAAAGCCTGGTGCAGAGTATTTATGGTTTTAGTTTCGGCAATAGAGCTTCATTCATTGTGGGGCAAAGAGGGCATTTTAAAGAAGAACTCCAGTTTATAAAACTAACCTTTGCAGTGGGGCTACGCCGGCACTGCCAGGGTTAACTGCTTGCTTTGGTCTAGGGGCCGGAATAGCTCTGCTCTCCTCTCCCTCTACGCTCTGTATCCTGATGTCTAATGCAAGTGAATGGACCTGCATTAGACATGAGAATACATCAGCAGGGCTCAGACTGTTGGGGCCCAGGGGAGGCGAGGCTGAAGAGACCGGTCTAGCAGCCTGACGGGACCGAGAATCAGGTGAGTATATCTTCAATATTTGAATCCCCTAGGCAAAATGAGCAGTTAACCCTAGCAGTGCGGG